>NW_006921808.1:3639655-3648040 GCF_000298275.1 Orycteropus afer afer
CATATGGATCTGTCCTTTGTCCAATAATTCCAACATTTTCTGTTCTCCTAAGTGAGTCACTTGGTGGAGGTGTGTGAGAAGGTGCCATCCCAATCCGTTTGGAAGAATTAGTTTTCTTTCTGAGTCCATATACCATCCATTCCGATCCTTGTCTATCTGTGGTGATTTCTCAGCCCACCGTATGTCTTCTTCAGAATAGTTGGGAATAGGAGGCAGGGGTTCCAGTTCTGGGCAGGATAAGTTAGTTATTAAAGCTCGTACCATTTGGAGGGCAGCTCTCTTAGCTGCCTGGTCCGCTGCTCGGTTGCCTCTTGCTTCAAGGGAGTGTCCTCTCTGATGTCCTGGGGTGTGGACCACTGCTACCATTCGTGGCCGAGTCACAACTGATAACAAGCGAAGAATTTCTGTCTGGTTCTTTATTTCTCTCCCTTCTGTGTTTGTGAACCCACACTCCCAGTAGGTGGCGCCATTTATATGAAGAGTCGCAAATGCATAACGACTGTCTGAATAGACCATAAGTTTTTTTCCTTCTGCTCTTTCCAATGCTTCTGCTAGGGTGATAAGTTCAGCTTTCTGAGCGGAAGTTCCTGGCGGTAAAGCGTCGGCCCAAATAATCTCCTCCCGGTCATTTACCACCGTGGCACCCGCATACCTTAGTCCATTCTGTACGAAACTGCTTCCATCCATGAACCAAATGAAGTCACTGTTTTCCAACGGGCAGTCTCACAAGTCCTTTCTGACCGTATTTACCTCTGCGAGTATCTCTGAGCAGTCATGCAGAGGTTTATCTAGGTCAGGGTTAGGCAGCAAGGTGGTGGGGTTCAAAACTGTTGGGGCTCAGAATTGCACCCTTGGAGTGTCAAGTAATAGACTCTGATAATGAGTTAATCTAGCATTGGTGATCCATTTCCCTCGAGGCTGTTTGAGCACTCCTTCAATGACATGGGGAGTGGTTACTTTCAAAGTCTGTCCATGGGTTAACTTATCTGCATCCTTAACTAGCAAAGCGGTGGCGGCAATAATCCTCAGGCAAGGGGGCCATCCTGCCGTCACTAGATCCAATTTCTTTGAGAAGTATGCTACTGGCCTCTTCCATGTCCCCTGCTGTTGTGTTAGGACCCCCTTGGTGATTCCTTTTTTCTCATCAATAAACAGATGAAATGGTTTAGTGGGGTCAGGCAATGTCAATGCTGGGGCCTTAAGGAGTGCTTCCTTAAGTTCTTTAAAGGCTGAATCCCTTTCGGGAGTCCAGTCCCACCCTGACCCTTCCCTGCTGAGCTCATAGAGTGACTTCGCTTTTGTGGCAAAATCTAAAATCCACAGCCGGCAATAAACTACTGTTCCTAGAAATTCTCTCATCTGCCTTGGGCTTGTGGGTTGGGGAATCTGTAGGATAGTCTGTTTCATGGCTTCAGTGAGCCACCTCTGCCCAGCTCTTAACTTATACCCCAAATATGTGACTTCTGGCTTAGCTATATGAGCTTTCTTGGCACTAGCTCGATATCCCAGCTCCCCCAGAGTGGTGAGTAGTTCCTGGTTGCCTGGAGACACCCTTCCCGGTCGGGGGCCGTGATTACCAGTTCATCCACATATTGTAGTAAAGTTATTTGTGGGTTTTGACCCCTGTACTCACACAAGTCATCACTCAAGGCTTCATTTAACAAAGTGAGTGAGTGCCTGAACCCTTGGACCAATCTTATCCAGGTCAGCTGGCCAAGGATTTTATCTGTCTCGTCAACCCTTTCGAAGGCAAAAATGTCTTGGCTCTGCGGGGCTAGGGGCAGGCTGAAGAAAGCATCCTTCAAATCCAGGGTAGTATACCACACATGATCTGGGGGAAGATTGCTGAGCAGCGTATAAGTGTTAGGGACTGTGGGGTGTATGTATTCAACTCAGCAATTTACCTCTCTCAGATCCTGCACTGGTCAGTACTCACCCCCTGGTTTCTTTACTCGGAGGAGAGGTGTATTTCATGCAGACCGGCACCTCTTTAGTACCCCCTCCCGTAACAGCCACTGGATATGGGGCTGTATGCCTTCCCGGGCTTCCCTGGGTATGGGATACTGTCGGACTCTTACCGGTGTGGCAGAGGGTTTTAAGTTCACAATAATGGGTGGTCGGTGTTTTGCCAACCCAATTCCTCCAGTTTCTTCCCAGGCTTGGGGAAACTATTCCAGCCACAGAGCCATATCCGTTAAGCCTGCACATTGGTCTTCCACACCTTTATACAAATGGTATTCGTCTTGTAAGGCGACCGTCAGGACCTGTAGAGGGGAGTCTTCCCCATCGGTAACCTGGACACCATCTTTGTGAAAGAATATATGGGCTTGGGCTTTGGATAATAAGTCTCTTCCTAACAGTGGTGCAAGACAATCGGGTACAATTAAGAATGAATGGGACACTTGCTTAGTTCCCAGATTCACCTGTTGCTGCATTGTCCAATGATACCGCTTTGCCCCTGTTGCTCCATGGACCAGGCTAGTTTTTGAAGAGATATTTCCCTCCTTCCTATTTAGGATGGAGTACTGAGCCCTTGTATCCACCAGGAACTCTGCTGGCTTCCCCTCCACCTTCAGGGTTACCCAAGACTCAGGGAGGGGTTCTGAGTCCCGTCTCCCCTAGTCACTGTCCTCGCCAGCCACCAATGTCCTAACAGGAGCAGGATTTTCATATTATTTTTTGTTCTCTTTCTTTGGGCATTCATTCTCCCAGTGTCCAGGCCCCTTGTAAAATGTGCATTGGTTTGGGGTCAGGGGTGGGTTTCGGTGGGGCCTGTTATGATGGTCTAGTCTCCTTCCTCTCCCTCTCCCTATGTCTCTCCGAGCTCCGGCAAAGAAAATTTTTGCTAACTCCTTCTGATTTTGTTTATTCTCCTTAGCTTGGAATTCCCTTTCCTCCCTCCACATTCTCTCCTCCCTTTCTTCTGGAGTTTCTCTAGTATTAAACACCCTTTCTGCTACTTTCATTAAATCCTGTAGGGTCTGCTCACCTAGTCTGTCTATCTTCTGAAGCTTTCTTCTGATGTCAGGGGCTGCTTGGTTTACAAAAGATAGGACCACTGCTGCTCTATTCTCATCGGCTAGCGGATCCATGGGAGCATACAGCCTAAACGCGTCCAACCTCTCAAGATATGCTGCAGGGCTCTCTGTCAGCTCCTGCCTGACTAAGTTTACCTTGGCCAAATTAGTCGGCTTCCTCGCCGCTGCTCAGAGACCGGCCATTAGAATCTGGTGGTACTTTTGGAGATGCTCCTTACCTTTCGGTGAGTCAAAGTCCCAACCAGATGGTCAAAGTCCCAACCGGGACGAGATAACGGGAACCCCGCGTCAATTAAATTCTGAAGCTTGGTAGGTTGTCCATTATCTCCAGCCACATGTTTCCTGGCCTCGGTCAAGATCCTTTCTCTTTCTTCAGTGGTGAACAAAACCTGCAATAGCTGCTGACAATCATCCCAAGTGGGGTTATGAGTAAACAATATAGAATCTAACAAATTAATTAGGCTTTGGGGGTTTTCAGAAAAGGGGGCGTTTTGTGCTTTCCAGTTATACAGGTTTGAAGTTGAAAACGGCCAGTACTGCCAGGTTCTGCTTCTGTCCTCATGGGGCTGGCCAACCGCTCTGAGAGGCAGTGCCTGGACAGCAGACGATGGAGCTTCAGCCTCCTGAGAGCCCCTCTGGCATGGATGGAGACCAGAGGCTGGGCCCGTAATGACGGGTGGTGTGCTTGGAGCATTCGCTTCATTCCCTCCTGACACTTGTGGAACCTGGAGAGGGTGGGGAGGTGGCGGAAGGGCATAGGGAGGTGGAGACATGCTGCTTTCTAGATCCATCAGATCTAGGTCAACCTGAGAATCAGGCAAAACCGGTGGAACAGCGGCTCGGGACCCAGGTCATCTTGGCTTCTCCTTTCCGCTAGTCCCGAGTGAGGATGTTAATACCTTAACAGAGGGGTTGGGAAGAAAAGGTTTTAGCCATGGAGGCGGGTTAGTCACTATATCTTGCCATACTAAAATGTAAGGAAATTGGTTCGGGCACCCATGGGGGCCTGGCACTTGGACTCGGTCGAAAACGGCTGCGATCACCTTTCCATCCAGTGAGCCTTCCGACGGCCATCCCATTTCAAGAGAGGGCCATTCTGAAGAGCAAAAAGTTATTAGTTTATTTTTCTTAATTATCACAGACAAATTAGATCCTCTGGTTTTAAGCTCTGAAACATGTTCAACCATCAGGGATAGAGGGGTAGTCTGTTTCTGTCCCATTTCAACCTCCTTCAAGGAAACACAGAACAAATAAAAGACAGTGGCCACACAACCAAAACAGACAGCACAATTATCCGACACCCAGAAGAGATCTTGTTCCAGCACCACAAATTGGAGGGGCCTCTCCCCTTCCCTGAAGTGCACTGCTCTTACCCAGAAAAAGCGCCCACAGCCTGCCCACGAGTGGAGAAAGAGCTCCTTTCCCCACTCATTCGGCACGTCCGCCAAATTCCAATCTTTCCTGATAGACTAGTGCCTCCACGCAAAAGGGCGTATCTAGTCCGGCCGACCTTTCCTGAAACTTTCCTACTATCTCAGACAGCCTCACTCGCTCCGAATCCTCCTTTCCTGGCCAACACACCAAATGTTGTGCCCAGGTTATGAAGGAGTTGTTCGGTGCGAGGAATTTGCTAACACATGCCAATGCAAAAGCAAGTTTATTCACTAGCTTGAGTTAGGGTCCCTGCTCTCACCAAATCAATGGCTTGAGCAAAAGACCCCGTGCTCTTTCATTATCACATATTTATAGAAAATATATAGGGTGGAGTAGATAATTGGTTTTTAGGACAGGGGTTTGGGAAGTTGGGGGGCGGGTTGGAATCCCCCGGTTTCAAAGGTGAGTGAGAGATTTTTCGGGGCTGGGTGGATCTCTTTGATATGTGCAAACTCCATGCGAAATCCGGGAGGTAAGAGCTGTGGGAGCCTTCAAAGGTGGGCGAGAGGCTTTTTGGAGCCATGCAGATCTCTGATAAAGGCTCTGAGGCATGGGATGTGTTAATCTCTATACTAGTGGCATTAGGACTCAGCATGGGATGTGTTAATCTCCATACTAAAGGCTTCTGGTTAAAAGATCTCTCAGGCCTCACATCCTTTCACCATACTTATTCAGACTGAGCAAATAATTTGAGAAGCTTGATTATATGAAAAAAAAGAACGTGTCATCAGGACACTTATTAGGCTAAGCAAATAATTCGAGAAGCTTGATTATATGGAAAAGAATGTGTCATCAGGATTGTGGGAAGAATCATTAAGAACTTGCAATATGCAGATGACACAACCTTGCTTGCTGAAAATGAAGAAGACTTGAAGCACTTACAAATGAAGGCCAAAGACTACAATCTTCAGTATGGATTACACTTCAACATAAAGAAAACAAAAATCCTCACACCTGGACCAATAAGCAACATTGTGATAAATGGAAAAAGATTGAAGTTGTCAGGGATTTCATTTTACTTGGATCCCCAATCAACACCTCTGGAAGCAGCAGTCCAGAAATCAGAAGCTGTATTGCTCTAGGCAAATCTGCTGCAAGGCATCTCTTTAAAATGTTAATGAGCAAAGATGTCACTTTGAAGATAAAGATGCATGGTATTTTCAATAGTATCATATGCATGTGAAAACAGGACAATGAATAAGGAAAACCAAAGAAAAGTTGATGCCTTTAAATAGTAGTGTCAGCAAAGAACACTGAACAAATCTATCCTAGAAGAAGTGCAGCCAGCATGCTCCTTAGAAGTGAGAAAAACCAGCCATTGTCTCACCTACTTTTGTCATGCTGTCAGATAGAACTATTCCCTAGAGAAGAATATCATACTTGGTAAAGTAGAGGGTCAGTGAAAAGAGGGAGACCCTCAAGAAGATGGTTTGACACTGTGGTTGCAACAATGGCCTCAAGTAAGCAGGCAACGTTTCCTTCTGTTGTGTGTAGAGGTGCTATGAGTCCAAGCCAAATCCATGGCATGTAACAACAAAAAGCAGCTTATTTTACTTTTCTCCTGGTTACTTCTTTCTGTTCATTCACTTACTCAATCAACATTTGTTTATTTAATATTTAATATTAAATATTTGTTTAATATCTAATAGATAATTATCTATTAGATTGATATCTGTGAAATTACAATTTGTTATATAAGGATTCCATGATACTTTATAGAAGGTACTCCTAACCATGATTTTCAGGAAGGAAAATCAGAGACAGTTTCATGGAAGAAGTGAAATATATGCTATACTTGGAAGAATAAGTAAGAGTTTGCCAGATGAAGGGGTGGGGAACAAATATTTTCTGCAAAGGGAATGAAGAGGAGCTATAGAGTCTTTGAGGAAAAAGAATAGATGTATTTGGGGCACCAAAACCAATTTAGGCTGGATAAAACAGAGCACATTAAGAATGAGGGTGGATTAAGTTGAAAATATAAGGAAAAATTAGATTATGTAAGACCTTGTACATTTTGTTAAGGTTATACTTATTGGAGCCTTTGGAGAGCCACTAAGGATTTTAAACAACAAAATAACATTAGCAGATTTTGTGTTTCAGAATGACATCTTTAACTACAGTTTGAAGAATGGTTTGGAGTGGGACAGAATGGCTGTAGAGAGGGTCTGATGGAGAAATCTACACCAGAGATTATTTCAACAGTGATGGGAAGAAGATGACTGTAGAGGTAGTAAAGATCTAGAATACAGAACATAGAGCTTTTACATGGGATTCACAGGAGAGTGAGTGAAGATCAGAGGATGAGAAACAAGTATGTATTTTGGGCAACTAGGATAAAAGTTGGGCCATGAACTGAAGCAGGGAACACAGGGAGATTGGTGGACATAGGGGGAATAATTTGCCTCTTTTGATTGTTGGCAAGAGGTCGTCTGTGCCCTTACCATATTCTAAAAGTATTGGACAGTATCAACTTGATAACCAAAGTGTGTAGGTGTGTGTGTGCATATATATGTATGTGTACACATACATATACATACATGTGCTCATGTGACCAAATGAATGTGCATGTGTGCACATCTGGATGTGAATATGTGCATGCATGTGTTTGTGTGAATATATGAGTAATATCATAACATAAAAATTAACTTAATTGTTTTCCTTGAAGACCTTGGTTGGAAAGAATGCAGAAAATGAATGAAATGTTTGAGATGAAAACCTAGGATCTGCTTTGTCTGAAAATTCTGTACCAAATGTAAAATAATGCGGTTTCAGTCTAAAGTTTGCTGTCTGGAGTCTGTATTCTTTGGGCAAAAATTGTTCTAGGCCACTGCAGAGTGGGTTATGCACTCCAGTAGCAACAAGAGCCCATGGTGTGCATACCTCAGTCTGTTTGTATCCCTGAGAAGTAGGTGTATAGGAATGTTTACAATGGGGCAATTTTAGCGTAGGCTGTTGTTGTTGTTGTCGTTATATGCCACAGGCTGGTAGATAATTAATGAGTTTGGTTTTTAGCTGGTGAGTTGATGCTGATACAATGCTGGCACATGCCTTTGTCTCAATCATTTCCATCCATCTTTATCTTTCAGTTCTTTACCTTATGTTGAAGGAAGCTGGGGATGTAACTGCAGAAGGATCCTCCCTGGACAATATTCACATTAGAGCATCTTCTGTGTGTATTTGCCTTTTTTAACATGGTGTTGACCCTCAACCCCATCCCATCCTCCACCTTCATCTTACATGTCTTGAGTAGAACAAGGAAAACTGCTTTTTAAATAAATGTTGTTGTTGTTGTTGTTATGTGCCGTGGAGTCGGCCCCGACTCATAGCGACCCCTCCTTGGGTTTCCGAGGCAGTATCACTACGGAAGTAGGATTGCCCAACCTTCCTTCCGAGGAGTGGCTGGTGGGTTTGAACCGCCAGCCGTCTGGTTAGCAGGCAAGTGTCTTAGCCACTATGCTACCAGAGCATATTTTTTAAATAAATAGTTGCCAGAAATTCCCCAAGAATGATTTATTGAGTAAAGAACTTAATTGGTCTTTTACTTTCTCACTCTCTTTCCATGTGTGTGATGAAGGAAATATTGGAGATTTTAGCCCTGGTCTATGGATATGAAATGTTATTTCATAGCTAATTTCTTTTTTCTGTCTGAAAAACATGAGTTCAATCTCTAAACCCAATTCTCATGCCAGCTTTTCCCATTTTATCATTCCTCTTCTAGTCCTTCAACAATATATGGTTCTAGGGTCAGCTTTGACTCCTTCCTATTCTTTACCCCACATTTAATCAGTTATCCATTTCTTGCCAACATATTCATCTAATATCCTTCAAGTATACTGTTTCTGCATCTCTACATCCACAAGGGTTACTGATGCATCACTGCAATTTTTGATCAATGTTTTTTTTTTTTTTTTTT
>NW_006921808.1:3648140-3655355 GCF_000298275.1 Orycteropus afer afer
TCCTTTCCTTCAAGGCTCAGGGGTCCAAGATTATCTTCTGTGTCTGTATTAATTGGTTTCCCTTTTCTTTGTTGAAGAGGGTGTGTGCAATCCTTCTGCCTAGTCCGCCATCTTGCCCTGCCTCTCTTGATCAATGTTTATATTACAGAATTAAAATTTAAAAATCAGACAGATTTTTATTGAGTTCATATTTATTATTCTTCTTCATCTGCATTATTCCTATAATCTCCTAATGGAAAGTGGATCTGGTGTACCTTAGCTTTCAAAGTGACATCTTTGCTCTTCAATACTTTAAAGAGGTCTTCTGAAGCAGGTTTTTTCAGTGCAATACAATCTCTGATTTATTGACTGCTACTGCCATGGGTATTGCTTGTGGATCTGAGTAAAATGAAATCTTTGACAACATCAATTTTAGGAAAGGGCAATTAGAGCAAGACTAGAGTTAGGACTCTCCATTAGGAGATTATAGGAATAATTTAGATGAAAAATAATAATGAATATGAACTCAATAAAAATCTGTCTGATTTTTAAGTTTTTTAATTCTATAATATAAACATCATAATATATAATGTTATATGCACAGCACTATATAAGCACAAGTTCTCCTTGTTCTACTCAAGACATGCAAGATGAAGGTGGAGGATGGGAAGGGGTTGAGGGTTGACACCATCATTAGAAAAGGCAAATACACATAGAAGATACTCCCACTGTGAATATTGTCCAGGGAGAATCCTTCTGCAGTTACATCCCCAGCAGCCTTCAACATACGGAAAAGAACTGAAGGATAAAGTTGGATAGAAGGGTTTGAGACAAAGGCATGTGCCAGGATTTTGTTAGCTCCAACTGACCAGCTCAAAACCAACTCATTAATTATCTACCACCTTGGGCTAAAATAGCCACAGTGTAACATTATAATATATAATGTCTATATTGTAGAATTAAAAACGTAAAAATCAGACAGAATTTTATTGAGTTCATAGTCATTATTATTTTTCATCTAAATTATTCCTATAATCTCCTAATGGAAAATCCTAACTTTAGTCTTGCTCTATTTGCCCTTTCCTAAGAGTGAAGTTATCAAAGATTTCATTTTACTCTGATCCACAAGCAATACCCATGGAAGCAGCAGTCAATAAATCAGAGGTCATATTGAACTGGAAGGGAGCTCTGGTAGCATAGTGGCTAAGACACTTCCCTGCTAACCAGATGGCTGGCGGTTCAAACCCACCAGCCACTCCTCAGAAGGAAGGTTGGGCAATCCTACTTCTGTAGTGATACTGCCTCGGAAACCCAAGGAGGGGTCACTATGAGTCGGGGCCGACTCGATGGCACATAACAACAACAACAATAACAATTGAGCTGGAAAAACCTGTTGCAGAAGACCTCTTTAAAGTATTAAAGAGAGAAGTTGTCATTTTGAAGGCTAAGGTGAACCTGACTGAAGCCATGATATTTTCAATAGTCTCATATGCGTGTGAAAGGGGCATAAGAAATAAGGAAAACCGAAGAATCAAAGCTTTGAATTGTAGTGAGGAATACTGAAAATACCGTGGACTGACAGAAGAATGAACAAAACTATCCTAGAGGAAGTGCATCCAGCATGCTTCTTAGGAGCTAGAATAGCTAGACTTCATCTCTCATACTTTGGTCATGTTGTCAGAAGGGACCAGTTCCTGGAGAGGGTATCATGCTTTGTAAAATAGAGGGTCAGTAAAAAAAGAAGAAGATCTTCAATGAGATGGATTGACACAGTGGCAACAATGATGGATGGGCTCAAGCATGGCAAAGATTGTGAGGATGGTGCAAAACCCAGCAGTGTTTCTTTCCGTTGGGCATAGGGTTGTTACCAGTCAGAGTCACCTCAATGACGTCTAACAACAGCAACAGTCCATGTATCATAGGGTCTAAACAAAAGTATGATTATGCCACTACATTGTTTAAAATATTTCTTGATGCTCACAGTTAACATATTACAGCTTACAGGAAAATCTCACATTTTTCTTGAAAACTTGGGCTTCATCCTAAATATGTTAGGCTTTAACCACGTATTTCCTTTTTTTCATGTGTTATTCTTCTTCCTTCCTTCCTCCTTCACCTTCTCTTGGCTAAATTCTATTCATTGTCCATTTCAGTTTGTCTGTCATATGCACTGGAAATCTTTTCCTGACCACTCCTAGCCTGGGTCAGAGCTCTTCCTATGTGTTCCCAAAGTGCTGTGTTTTGCCATGATCACAATTTATCACAATGTATCATAATTATTTCCTTAAATTTTTTTTTATTGTGATCTGAGTGAAGGTATATAGAGAAAATTAGTTTTCCATTCAATAATACATACACATTTTGTTTTGTGCATTGATTGCAATCTCCACAATTTAACAGCACTGTTCCCAGTTGACTGATCACCAGAAAGCTGGAAGTTCAAATCCACTAGCCACTCCTCAGAAGGAAGGTTGGGCAATCTACATCCATAGTGATACTGCCTTGGAAACCCAAGGAGGGATCACTATGAGTCGGGTCCGACTCGACAGCACGTAACAACAATAACAACATTCCCACTTCCTCCCTGTGTTTATCCTTTCTATTCATTCTTGTTTCCTATTCTTTCCTGCTTTCTGAGCTTTAACCCTGGGAATTATCTCTTTTCATATTGACTTTGTTCTAAATTTTATTATGATGTTTTAGGGAAGAGACTGTATGTTGCTCACCATTATTTTATTCTTGGTACAAGCTATGGTGTATTAGGTGCTTAGCTACTGTACAGCCACAGGGAGTATTATTATTTCTCCTGGATTCTGTGTTGTGCATCTTGTTTATATATTCACAAAAGCATCATTACAAACTACATTGCTTTATGACTTGTCTGTGTGTTCACATGTCCCCCACTAGGTGATGTGCTCCTCATTGCCTGGGACTGTATTTTATCCATTTCTGTATCACACATGAGACTTGACACAGCTTCTAGTAGTTGGCTATTCCATGCCAGTTGCTACACTGAGAGTACCACGATGAAAATATCCTTAGACTCAGTCTTTACAGAGGTGTGGTCCCTGCATCCATTAGCTGTGTGGGGGGCCGGAAGAAATAGTATCTTCACCTTGAAATAAATAATCCCTAGGTGATCCTGAAGACCTAAATTCCCTTCCAGCACCAAAACATCCTATAATCATGGCTCTCAGACCAATTTTCATGCTGCTTGTGCTGAGAGAGTGATGCAATGGAAGATGTCAAAATTGTCTTGTTCATTCTTAATACCTGTGTTCATTATAGTTTGAGATGACTTTGTGGGTGTGGGATAAGGGACTGGTTTCTTCTGCTTTTGCACAGCTCCACTCACAATTCCTAGAGCTATTGTCAACCTCTGGTTGAAGCCTCAACTGGAAGGTTATTTTGGAATTCCTTCTTTCAGCAACCCCCTGTGCTAACAGCCAGAGGTGGGGTGAAGTGGGAATCTTTGCTATTGCCTAAAGCCTGGTAGTAGTTTCTGTAGGTTTGGAATGGGCCAGAGACATTATTTTTACTTCTTCTAGTATGAATGCTGAGTTTAGGAAAAAAAATAGCAAGCATGGTCTTGGTAAGCAACTGTGAAAATTAATGGACTTTCCTTTTAACACTAAGGGCACTCAAAAGTATAATTAAGCTATACTTTGTACCACCTTTTTTCAAGTAGGTCTGGAGTTCCTTTTTTGTCCCACCATTCACCATAGCATAGGATAGGTGTTAAATGCTCAGAATTATCTCCTTGGGTTCCTGAAACAATTTTCTTACATCACAGCAGCCTGGCCTTGAAAGCCATTGCTGTAGAGTTGATTCCAATTCAAAGTGACCCAATAGTACACAGTAGAACCATCCCATAGGGCTTGCAAGACTGTAAATCTTTATGGAAGCAGACTGCTACATCTTTCTCCAGAGGAGCAGCTGCTAAGTTCTAACTGCTGACCTTTTGTTTAGCAGCTACTAGCCCTTAAACATTGTGCAACCAAGGCTCCTTACCTGGGAAAGCCAAATCCTCTAAGTTCATTTAGAGGAAGAGAAACCTTTTAACTTAATTTCTACATCAGAATTATTTATGTTCTTGAACAAAAATTTGCTCCTTTTACCCTTGCAGTCTCTTCTAAATGATGTTAGATGTTATGGATGTTACCGAGAGGCAAGATACTCTAGTTGCAGGCTGCTTAATGCTTTGGAAATGATGTAGTGTAGAAGCTGTGTGAAGTGCAGTGGTGGGGAAAGCTTTTTTTCAGGGTCCAGCATCCTTAACCCATCTGATTTAGGGAGACCCTGAGTTAAAGCAGCTGAGCAAGCTTCAGAATGGACGACTCTCTCAATCACACCAGGCAGAGCAAGGAAGCTCCATTTACCAAAGTTCCCTCCTATGGCCTCTTTCCTAGAAGACACTAAATGTGTGTAATGGGGACATCTGGGCAGACTTTCTCTTTCTTTTCTTATTTGGAATACTGAGGGACTTTGTGCTGAAATATATATTGCCTGATGATTTAGTGGCAACTAACTTATTATGTGAGATTGTTCCAGCTTGCCCTGATGGCTAGAGTCAAGAACAATTGTGCCCTAAAGATTAGGATGTTCTCATCTCTAAAATGGGGATAATAAGATATTTTACTCACAAAGTTTTTAATAAAATAAATAAAAGCACTTGGCAAATCCTGAGAAAAATAAGAGATGTGTAGTTTTCTACCCCAAAACTCTCATGTCATCCTGTATACTTTCATTACAGCATTAATCATCCTCAGGAATTATTTTATTTAGTTTTTGTCTGTAGTTTGTTATTTTATTTCTCTCCCTAGCAGTCTCCAATTTCTAGAAGCAGAGTTTTCAGAATATACAGGATCTAACTATGAAATACTAAGTTGTAGTATTTCTCTCTGAGAAAAATTAAAACTGTCAAGTTAAGAATGAAATCTGAGGACATATAAAAAGTGTTGAAACAACTAGCACTGAAGGTCCAATATTCCCCAAAGAGGGAATTTCAGTGGTATTACTCAATATTTTGCAGATCCTTTTTTCACTTGGAAAGTTACTGATTTGTGGTCTAGAAAAAGAGGAAGACAATTCAGATGAAAATCTCAGGCACAGGGTCTTTACTAGTAGGTATAGAAACAGGGAGAGATTTTGGGAGTTTTCTGTTGCTGAAAAGACAAAACTTAGAGACTAGAGGAACCAGGTCACAGAGGAGGCTCAAGTATTGGCCAGTGTTTGTTCAATGCATTTACTGAAATCTGAGATTGAAGGAACAGGAGGCTTAGAACCGTAGTAGAAAGACATCAAATAACAAAATGTAGACATTAATAGTCTTATAAAATAAAAAAGACAAGAATTAGAGTTCAGGACTCACAGAGTGAAGGAAATCTGTGGAAAGACCCAGGTTTTTTGTTGGGACCCCTAAAGGACATCCAGAGATGAATGTTGTGTTGTTATGTGCCATCGAGTCGGCCCCGACTCATAGTGACCCTTCTTTTGGTTTCTGAGGCAGTATAACTGCAGAAGTAGATTGCCCAACATTCCTTCTGAGGAGTGGCTGGTGGGTTTGAACTGCCAGCCTTGTGGTTAGCAATCAAGTGCCTTAGATACTATGCTACCAGCGCTCCTCCAGAGATGAATAGAGCCTTACAAAAATAAACACTATTCTTAAGTCATTGTGTAAAGATACCAGCACAATCTCTGCCTAGCAGAGGAGGAATATAACATTTAGATCTCCTACAATTTATTTATTTTTATTGTCATGAAGTCAATAAAAATTGTCAAGCATGCCAAGAAACAGGACTGAAACCAAGAAGAAAAATAAATAGATCATTTCAAATTTAGATAATGTTTGTGTCTTTATCAGACAAGAAATTTAAGCATAGTGCCTAAAGCACTTGACTGCTAACCAGAAGGCTGGCAGTTCAAACCCACCAGCCACTCCTCAGAAGGAATGTTGGGCAATCTACTTCTGTAGTGATACTGCCTCGGAAACCCAAGGAGGGGTTGTCATGAGTCAGGGCTGACTCGATGGCACATTAACAACAACACAAGGTGAAAATAAGCTTTGGTGGCACAAGGCCTAAGATATTTGACTGTTAACCAGAAGGTTGGCAGTTAAAATCCACCAAACACTCCACAGAAGGAAGATGAGGAAACCTATTTCCATAAAGATTTACCGTCTTTGAAATCCAAGGGGGTTGCTGTGACTCGGAATCAACTTGATGACAGTGCATTTGGCTTTTGTGGGGTTTTTTGTAAGGTAAAAATATTCAAGAAAATAAATGGAAAGAAGGACAAAAGTAGATTTTAAATAGATAATTTGGATTTATTTATTTTAAAATATGTGATCATGCTCAAATCTACATGTTATAAAATTTCACAGAACTACTCAGCACATATACAGAGACACACATCTACACATGATTTGAAAAAGGTCTATCCATTTGTAGTAGTTAATACTATTGTATCAAGATAATTCCTTGGTTCTGAGAATGTGCTTTCGTTATGTAAAATATTATCTTTAGATACATGGAAACACAGTACTATTTTTACAACTTCCTGTGAATCATAAACTATTTGAAGATTAAAAGTTATTATAAAAATAAGTGAAAAACTATAATTGTAGAACTAAAAAACAAAATAAATTAAGAAATTAACATGTATATTTGACATAATAGAAGAGTACAGGTCAATAGCAAAATATCCAGCCTGAGGCAAACAGAAAATAAATAAATACATACATACATACAAAAGATTATAAAACATGTTAGACACAGCAAAAAAACTATAATAATGTAACTGTATTTCCAGAAGTAGAAAATACCTACAATGGATCAGGGAAAATATTTAAAGAGGTAATGGTTGATAATTTTTCCATATTGATGAAAGACAATAAATAACAAAATCAAGATTAACTGTGAACCTCAACCAGGATAAAAATAAAGAAACTTAGTCACAGAATAAAATTTCAGAAGACTAAAGACAAAATGAAAATCTTAAAACCACACACACACACACACACACACACACACACATCAAACTCACCGCCATCAAGTCAGATCTGACTCAGCGACCCCTCCTTGGGTTTCTGAGGCAGTATTACTACGGGAGTAGATTGCTTTGTCTTCCTTCCGAGGAGTGGCTGATGGGTTTGAACTGCCAGCCTTCTGCTATATAAATAGCAGAATTTATATATATATATAAATATATATATAGCAGTCAAATCCCTTAGACACT
>NW_006921808.1:3655455-3659927 GCF_000298275.1 Orycteropus afer afer
ATATATATATATATATATATAATTTTTCAAAGAGTAATACTAAGATTTATAGCTGACTTTTCAACCAAAACAATGGAAGACAGAAGATAAAAGAATGACTTCTGTAATATGCTGAAAAAAATATATATTCTGCCAACTTAGAATGCTACATATATAGGAAAATTATCCATAAAAAATTAAATAAAGTAGTTTTTATATGAACAGAGTCTGATAGAATATGATACCCATTCACTTGCACTAGAAGAATGTCTTTTTGTTCATAATAATAGTTTTTATTTTGTTGTTGCGAATATAACAGGATTTCACACTAGTTCATTCTGGTTCATCCCCAAGAATTGAATTTCCACCCTAGATATACTGAATCAGAATTTACATTTAAACAAGATCCCCAGGTGATTCTTATGTATACATAAGAATCATGCACAGACAACATATATAAGAATTCAAGATTCTATATGTACTATCGGTGATATTAATTACATTTTTTGCATTGTGTCACCATTCTCACTATTTTTTCTGAGTTATTGCTCCCGAATTAACTTATACTCACTGCACCTTAGGGTTCCTATCTAATCTTCTGAGTTGCTGTTTTTAATTTGATCCCATATGTTGTTGTTAGGTGCCATCAATTAAATTAAAAATTCATAGCAATCTTATGTACAACAGAGCATTTCTGCTATACTTCCTCCAAAACCATCCAGTTATTCTTTGTCTAGCAGTCAAAGACTATTTTCTATAGTCTTCACTAACACAAGAATTCAAATGCATCAATTTTTCTGCGGTCTTTCTTATTCATTACCCAGCTCTCACATGCTTATGGGGTGATTGAAAACACTATGGTTTTGGTCAGATGCACCTTAGTCTTCAAAGTGACATATTTTAAGACTTTAAGAGGTCTTTTGCAGCAGATTTTCCCAAAGCAATACATAGTTTGATTTCTTGACTACTGATTCCATAGGCATTGATTGTTGATTCAAATAAAACAAAATCCTTGACAATTTCAATCTTTACTCCATTTATCTTGATGTTGTATATTGGTCTAATTATAAAGATTTTTATTTTCTTTATGTTGAGTTGTAATCCACACTAAAGACTATATATAGTATTTCTTTTTTCATCTTTATCTTTATCAGTAAGTGTTTCAAGCCTTGTTCAGTAACAGTAGGTTTGTGTCATCTGCATATCACAGGCTGTTAATGAATCTTCTTGCAATTCTGATGCTACATTCTTCTTCATATAGCTCAGATTCTTTGCTCAACAGATAGATTAAATAAATATGGTGGAAGGATATAACCCTGATGCACACCTTTCCTGATTTTAAACCATGCAGAATCCCCTTGTTCTATTTGAAAGACTGCCTTTTGATTCTTAATGAGCACATGTACAAGTTCCTCATGAGCACAATTAAGTGTTTGCCAATTCCCATTCTTTGCAATGTTATCCATAATTTGTTATGATTCTCACAGTCAAATGTCTTCGTGTCTTCAAAACATAGGTAAACATCTTTCTGGTATTATTTGCTTCCAGAAAAGATGCATCTGACAGAAGCAATGATAACCCTCATCCATGTTCTCTTCTGAATCTGGCTTGAATCACTAGTAATTTCCTGTCAATATACTGCTGCAACTATTTTTGAATTATTTTCAGCAAAATTTTATATATCTGTGATATTAATGATATTGTTTCACAACTTCTGCACTTTGTTGGATCACCTTTCTTTGGATTGGATACAAATATAGATCTCTCCCAGTCAGTCGGCCAGGTTGTTGTCTTCAAAATTTCTTGGCATAAACAAGTGAGCACATACAGCACCCATATATTTGTTGAAACATGTGAATGGGTACTCTATAAATTCTTGGAATCTTGTTTTTCACCATTTCCTTCGGTGCAGCTTGGTTTTGTTCCTACAATACTATTGGTTCTTGATCATATGCTACCACAAATGTCAGCTGATTCTTTTGGGAACAGTGACTCTGTATACTCATCCCTTCTTCTTCTTCTTCTTTTTTTTTTTTTTAATTGTGATTTGGATGAAAATTTACAGAGAAAATTCACTTTCCATAGAGCAGTTCACATACACTTTGTCTCATGACATTGACTACAGTTTACCACAATGCAACATCTCCCCTCCTACTTCCTCCCAATAGTTACCTCTTCCCTGTGTCCATGCCTCCATGCACTCCTGCCCCCTGAGCTGTCTCCTTGTGCATAAGCAGTCCTTCTTTCTCCCATGATTTTTTTTCTCCAAGTAGTGTATCTGTCTCAGGGAAATGTTCAACTCATATGCCTGTCTATTGTTGGCTGGAAGCCACAGATGTGGGTTCAATTCCAGACCTGAAGGGCAGCTAGGAATCATAGTTTCAGTGGTTCCACCAGGCTCTATTGGACGAGCAAACCTGATCCCCCCCTCTTTTTTTATCTCCAAATGATTTTGAGTTTTATTCCACATTGTTCTCCCTCTCTACCCAGGATCTCCTACATAGATCCCCTTCCAAGTGGTTGACAGTAGTAGCTGGGCACCGTCTAGTTCTTCTGGTCTCATAGTCATATAGGCTGCAGAGCGGATGGTGTACCAGTTGCTAGGACTAATTGTTTCCAAGAATTTTTGGCTTTCTCATTCTTCTTTGCTCTGGACAAGGAGAGACCCTTTGTTGCATCTAGATGGCAGCTTGCAAGCTTTTAAGATCCCAGTTGATACTCGCCAAAGTAGGAGGTGGAAGAATGTTGTGTGTAGTATGTTGTGCCAATTGAGCTTGATGTCCCCTGCATCTATGGTCCCAAGCACACAGGTTCAACTACTCAGTCCCTCTTGGTAGCTGGCTGTGACCAAGCAGTGACTACAGCTTTACCCCTTGTCAGCTCTACTATACACCTGGGAATTCTGATCATTCACATAAACTTATAGGACCATTGTCTGCCAACCCTATACATGTTCTTGAATACACTCCATGCTTCATAGACATACCTAATAGTTCAGCCTGTCTATCCACCCATATACCCATGTTTGCCTTCACTGACACTATATGTGCAAAAGGGTTCATCTTTGTTATCTGTAATTCCCACATACCTCTCTATGTCTTTCTCTTTCTCAATGCCACTATATTGATCACTCACATTTAGTGCATTGCCCTTCTCTTCACCCAAATTAATACTTATCTCTCTATATCTAACAGGCTTCCCTCCCCTCCCCTCCCACCACTGGTAACCAACAAAGAAAATTTCCTTCTATAGATAAACCTTTCCTTAACTTTTACAATAACAGACTAATGCAATATCTGTCCTTTTGTGATTGACTTATTTCACTCAGCATAACGTCCTCCAAGTTCATCCATGTTATGCGGTGTTTTGCAGATTCTACATTATTCTTTAGCAATGCATTAATAGTCCATTTTGTGTATGTACCATAGTTTGGTTATCCATTCCTCAGTTGATGGACACCTGGGTTGTTTCCATCTTTTGGCTATTGTAAATAGTGCTGCGATGCACATGGGTGTGCATGTATCTGTTCTTGTCATGGCTCTCACTTCTTTAGGGTATATACCTAGTAATGGAATGCCTGGGTCAAATGGTATTTCTAATGTAAACTTTTTAAGGATTCATCATACTGCTTTCCACAGTGGTTGTACCATTTTACAGTCCCACCAGCAGTGTATGAGAGTCCCAATCTCTCCACATCCTCGCCAGCATTTGGTATTTTATGTCTCATTGAACTTTCCTAGTAGTGCTGGAGCAAGATGGTATCTCATTGTTGTTTTGATTTGCATCTCTCTAATAGCTAATAATTGTGAACATTTCTTCATATGTTTGTTGGCCGCTTGAATATCCTCCTTGGTGAAGTGTCTGTTCATGTCTTCTGCCCATTTTTTAATTGGATTGCTTATCTTTTTGTTATTGAAGTGTTGGAGTTTTCTATAAATTCTAGAGATAAGGTCCCCATCATCTGGTTTCTCTTCTGTTGTTTATGCATTTTGAGTTATGCTTGAGAGTCTATTTATGCCATACATTATGGCCCCTAAATTTGCCCCTAGTTTTTCTTTGAGAAACTCTATAGTTTTAGATTTCACATTTAACTCTTTGATCCATCTGGAGTTTGTTTTTGTGTGTGGTGTGAGGTACAAATCTTGTTTTGTTTTTCTGCTAATGGATCTCCAGTTTTGCCAGCACTACTTATTAAACAAACATTGTCTTCCCCATTTAATGGATTTTGGCCCTTTGTCAAAGATCAGCTGAGCATAGGTAAATGGGTCTATTTCTGGGTTACAAATTCTATTCCATTGGTCTATGTATCTGTCATTAAACCAATACCAGGCAGTTTTGACTACTGTGGCTGTATAGTAGGATTTGAGGTCTGGCAGTGCAAGACCTCCTACTTTGTTCTTCTTCTTCAATAGTGCTTTGCTTATCTGAGGTCTCTTTCCTTTCCATATAAAGTTAGTGATTGTTTTTTCTATATCCCTAAAGAATGTTGATGA
>NW_006921808.1:3689415-3697427 GCF_000298275.1 Orycteropus afer afer
GTCAATGACATGAGACAAAGTATATGTGAACTGCTGTATGAAAAGTGAATTTACTCTGTAAATCTTCACCCAAATCCTAATTAAAAAAACAAAAATTAAAGATTATCTCAGGGCAATAGTTTCAGGGGCTCATCTACCCTTTGTGGTTCTAGAAAGTCAGGATTCCATGATAATTTGAAATTTTGTTCTCCATTTAACCTTTTATTCCACGTTATTCTATAAAATCTTTTATCAAAATATGGTATTCAGGAACCATCCAGTTATTCTGGTCTTATGGTAAATGAGTCAGTTGTTTATGGAGACAATTAGCCACACAATCCATATCCTCCTCCTATTCCTGAATGTCCTTCTTTTTCTGTTGCTGTGGGTAAGAAGAGACAAAATTTACCTTGGATGGCCACTTGGAAGAATTTAAGACCCAGCACTGAACTAGGAGGTAGAACCAAATGAATAAACATTATCAGGCCAGTTAACTGAAGGATCTCATGGAATCATGACCCCAAACCTGTAAACCAAGGAAAAAAATCCTTTGATGATGTCTGGTTGTACATAAGCAGCCTCACTAGCCACTGTTTATTCTTTTGGTCAATGCTATAAAAGTATCTATCATACAAGTTTTGCCAATTCAACTATTGAGAGGTGTACAACTTATTGAAAGTGATTATATTAATCAGCTGTGTAACCCTACATTTAATCCATGCAATTTTTCATCAATATGAACCAAAACTCAGGATTCCATAAGCAATAATCCCCCCTTCCCTTCTCTCTTTTGTCCTTTGTAAAATAATTTATTTATACAGAAAAGAAATAACCATAGGTGGAAGAAAGTAAGTGCAGAAATAAATGAAGAACAGTAAACATGTTAATATGTGTCTTTATATAAATAAATATTGCAAAACAATAATAATATCTTGTGGGTTTTAAAACACATATAGAATAGAAATGCATGTCAATTAAAACTTTAGAATGTGGGAGAATAGAAAATGGATTTAAAGTATTCTACAGTCATAATATATAAGTATTAATACAGTTTGCAGTATGGATTACATCTCAATACAAATAAAACAAAAATTCTCACAACTGGACCTGTAAGCAGCATCATGGTAAATTGAGAAAAAATTGAAGTTGTCAAAGACTTCACATTGCTTGGTTTTATAATCAATGTCAATGGAAGCAGCAGTCAGAACATCAGACAATGTATAGCTCTGGACAAGATGTCTGCAAGGGACCTCTTTCAAGTGCTGAGGAGGAAAAATATCTCCTTGAAGATTAAGGTGCACCTGACACAAGCCATGATATTTTCAATCACCTCATATGCATGTGAGAGCTAGACAATGAATAAAGAAGATAAAAGAAGATTTGATGCTTTTGAGTTGTGGTGCTGGTGAAGAATGTTAAAAGTACCATGGACTGCTAAAAAAAACTAATCTATACTGAAGGAAGTGCAGCCAGAATGGAAGTGAGAATGGCCAGACTTCATCTCAACTACTTTGGTCATGTTGTTAGAAGGGACCACTGAAGGATGTCATGCTTGGTAAGGTGGAGAGTTGATGCAGGAGGGGAATGCCCTCAATAAGATGGATTGACACAGTGGCTGCGGTGATGGGTCAAGTATAACAGGGATTGTGGAGCTGGTGTGGGACCAGGCAGTGTTTCATTCTTTACATAGGGTCACTATGAGTCATAGACAACTTGACAGCACCTAACAACAACGACAACAATGGTCATAATATGGAGGGAAATTGATTAAGCTAAGTATTTTTAGTAGAATGTAATGCATTAAAAATGTATGTTGTAGAGACTTCCAGTAAGATAGAGGAATAACCAGACAAGTGACACAGACCCTCTTCAATGAAGAAAAGAAAAACCAATTGACAGAGATACAGAAGATAATCCTGGAACCCTGAGTTTTGAAAGGAACTATACAGAAATGGATTAGGCACTGACTAGAGGAAAAACCTGAACAAAAACAGAGCCTAATAACAGGCTCAGGTTTCCAGGGTTGGCAAAGACATACAAGAGCCTGGCAAAGGAAAAGAGACAGATGGTGAGTGTATAAGTGCTGTCAACTAAAGAACAGAAGAGCACAGCACAGTACCCTGCCTTCATATATAACATACAAACAAAACAAAGAAAACAAAAATTGTGGGCAAGTCACTCCAACATATAATCACCAATCAAATATAAACACAAAAATATCATTATGCCTCAGAGACAACAGAGCATCACAGTCCACACAAAGAAGCAAGATAAAGCAGGAGAAACAAGGGACCAGGATACAGACCCAAAACACATTGTTAAGGAAGACCCAGCATTGGAACTCCCTGATAAGGAATTCAAAATAATTATTTTTAGGTATCTTCAAAGGATTGAGAGACAGACCAAAGACAACACTGAAAAAACCCTAGAAGAATTTTAGAAGAAAATACAAGAACAAAATGACAAAATAAATGAAAAATTAGAAATGATTCTAAATCTACAGATAGAAATCCAGAAGATTAGTACTAAATTGTCAGAAATAAATAACACATTGAAAGGGCAAAGTAGTAGAACTGATGCAATGGAAGACAGAATTAATGAGATTGAAGACAAATACCTGAATACTTCTTTTGAAAGAGATCAACCAGAAAAAAAGATCAAAACAAAATGTAGAAAGCCTAAGATTCATGTGGGATACCATCAAAAGGAATAACCTACGTGTCATTGGAATTCCAGAACAGGAAGAGAAAAATGAAACCACTGAGAAAATTGTCCAAGATTTGTTGGAGGATGTGATAGTTGGAGTGTTGTGTCAACTTGGCTGGATCACAATTCTGTGTGGTTTGAGCTGTTGTGGTGTGGTTGTTCCCATGATGGGATCAGATGACTATGTTCTGAGTGGCCCATCTGTTGAGGGGGAATTCCCCTAGGGGTGTGGCCTGCTTCCAGTATATTCAAGGACATACTGGGAAGAGAAACATTCTTCTGTGGATCAGGATTTTGTTGTGCTGCCTACAACTGTCCTTGAGTGAACAGTCCACTATTTGGCCCGGAGACCTTGGATTCATCATTCGTTGGAGTCAAAAGCCAGTGTACTGCCTGCCAGCCTTGAGCTCCTCCGCCCCTGTGGTTGCAAGAACTGGGAAAAGTCTCCAGCTTGATGTTTAATCCAGGAACTTTGGATTTTCAAGCTTCTATAAGTGCATGAACCATTTTCCTAAGATAAATTTCTCTCTATATATACATATATATAAGCTTTAGTAGTTTTTGTTTCTCTGGAGAACCCAATCTAACACATTTGGTACCGAGAGTGGTTCTAGAGAGACAAAATCATAAGGATGGGTTTCCTAAATTGGTTCTCCAGTTTGATTAATCTTAAATAAACTAGTGACCTCGTGTCTGTTAGTAAAGAGGGCCCTGCTAATCCGTCACATGAGGTGGCAAAATTAATATGTGAAATAACTCCACCAATAGATGAAGTACTTGTGAGAAGTGATGCTCTGGGTGATCAGATATTTGATACTTTTCTGCAATTTTGTCAGCATGAGAAGTCTAAGGAAGCTGGTTGGTTGGTCCTACTTATGTTACACAAAGTGGTAAAAGAACAAGATGAGCTCAGAGCTGCTGAGTCTTGGCTTAAGCACTGCATATAAGACATCAGTACTTCCAGTTGTTCTCTGAAAGAAAGCCTTATTTGTTCTACTAACAGAGATGATTGGCTGAAAACCAAACCCAGAGTCTTATTGTAAGGGTGGCTGGATTACAATGCCAATTAAATTGCCAAACCAGAACGGTGTCTGATGTTAAAGTGTGGGCATTGATTGGAAAAAAATGAGATCTTTCAACCTAAAATGGGGACATATGGTCAGATAATCAGGAAGATCAGGATATGGAGCCTGTAAATTCTGTTGAATCCCTCCCACCTGAATGGATTACTGTAAAACTATTATCCCCTCCGTTTGATGGGACTAGCCAAACTGGTCCTTCTGGGTCATTGCCTGAGGCAGAGGCCATGGAAGACATTCCTGAATGCTCTCAGGAACTGCCTCAACCACCCATTGTTGCTGCCAGACCAATAACTAAAGTTAAGTCCAAGTGAACCCCAAAAGGTGAAATAGAAAGTGTGACTGAGGAGGTGGTATGCTATACTCAAAATCTGCTTGATTTTGCTAACATGTACAGACAGAAATCTGGAAACTATGTATGGGAATGGCTACTGAGGGTGTGGGATAATGGTGCAAGGAATGTAAGATTGGATCAGGCTGAGTTTGTTGATTTAGGCCCAATAAGTATGGATGCTTTATTCAATGTTTCAGCTCGAGAGGTTAGGAAAGGATCTAATGGTTTATTTGGTTGGCATGGATTATGCAGTGGCCTACCTTAAGTCAAGTTGAAGTACCAGACCTGCCTTGGTATAATGCAGAAGAAAGTATCCAGAGGCTTAGCGAAATTGGCCTGTGAGAATGGACTTATCAGATTAGACTCCAAGAGCCAGAACTGGAGAGTCCAGAAGGCACACCTTTCACCAGTACCATGAGGAATAAATTTGTGAAGGGAGCTCTAACATCCTTGAAGACTGCTGTGATTGCTATTTTATGTAAACCTGATTTGACAGTGGGAACTGCCCTAACTGAACTAAGATACTTAACTATGATGGGGCTGATTGGACCCCGTGGTAGTAGGGGCCAAGTGGCAGCAGTTAATCAACAAAGGCAAAGTGTGCGTCATTAGTAGAATGGACAGCAGAGTTGGAACAGTAATCAGAATAGTCTGACATGTGTGGAATTATGGCATTGGCTACTTGCTCATGGCATTCCTAGTACTGAAATACATGGCAATCCTACTAAATATTTACTTGATCTATATAGACAGAAGAATTCTAGGTCACGTGAACAGCAACCTAGTTTGAATTGCCAGAATACAGAGTCATGACCTCTCAATCAATTCCCAGAGTTGAGTCAGTTTACAGACCACATCCCCTTGAATGAAGGGGAGGCCAGGTTCCTTTGAGGAAGGATCCCACTACAGTGCCAAAAATCTATAATGTCAGTATTTCTCCTAGCCTTCCCCAAGGGGATTTGAGGCCTTTTACGAGAGTGACTGTTCATTGGGGAAAAGGAAATAATCAGACTTTTTGGGGGTTCTGGACACTGGCTTTGAATTGACACTAATTCCAGGAGACCCAAATTGTCTTGTGGCCCACCAGTCAGAGTGGGGGCATATGGAGGTCAAGTGATTGATGGAGTCTTAGCCAAGGTGCATCTCACAGTGGATCCAGTGGGTCCCTGAACCCATCCTGTAGTGATTTCCCCAGTGCCAGAATGCAAAATTGGAATAGATATACTCAGCAATTGGCAGAATTCTCACATTGGCTCCCTGGCATGTGGAGTAAGAGCTATTATGGTAGGAAAAGCCAAGTGGAAGCCATTATAACTGCCTCTACCTACAAAAACAGTAAACCAAAAGCAGTACCACATCCCTGGAGGAGTTGCAGAGATTACTGCCACCATCAAGGACTTGAAGGATGCAGGGGTGGTGATTCCCACCACATCCCCATTTAATTCACCTATTTGGCCTGTGCAAAAATTAGATGGATCTTGGAGAATGACAGTAGATTATCATAAACTTAATCAGGTGGTGACTCCAATTGCAGCTGCTATTCCTGATATGGTTTCATTGCTTGAGCAAATTAGTGTATCTCCTGGTACTTGGTATGCAGCTATTGATCTGACCAATTGCTTTTTATCAATACCAATTTCAAAAGACCATCAGAAGCAGTTTGCCTTCAGCTGGCAAGGCCAACAGTATACTTTTACAGTCCTTTCTCAGGAGTATATCAACTCCCCGGCACTATGTCATAATTTAGTCCGTAGGGATCTTGATTGCCTTTTGCTTCCACAAGACATCACACTGCCCATTATATTGATGACATTATGCTGATTGGACCTAGTAAAGAAGAAGTATCGATGACTCTAGACTTATTAGTGAGACATATGCGTGCTAGAGGTTGGGAAATTAACCCAATAAAAATTCAAGCACCTTCCACCTCAGTGAAATTTCTAGGGGTCCAATGGTGTGGAGCATGTCGAGATATTCCTACTAAAGTGAAGGATAAGTTATTGTATCTGGCTTTCCCCAAACCTAAAAAGGAGGCCCAACATCTGGTGGGCCTCTTTGGATTTTGGAGGCAACATATCCCTCATTTGGGTGTGTTACTGTGGCCTATTTATCAAGTGCCTTGGAAAGCTGCTAATTTTGAGTGGGGCCCAGAAAAACAGAAGACTCTGCAACAGGTTCAGGCTGCCATGCAGGCTGCTATGCCACGTGGGCCATATGATCCAGCTGATCCAATGGTGCCTGAAGTATCTGTAGTAGATAGAGATGCTGTTTGCAGCCTTTGGCAGATCTCTATTGGTGAATTGCAACTCAGAACCTTAGGGTATTGGAGCAAAGCCCTGCCATCCTCTGCAGATAACTACTCTCCTTTTGAGAATTAGCTTTTGGCTTGTTACTGGGCTTTAGTAGACTGAACGCCTAACTATGGGCCACCATGTCACCATGAGGCCTGAGCTGCCCATCATGAACTGGGTGTTGTCTGACCCACAGAGTCATAAAGTTGGATGTGCACAGCAGCACTTCATCATTAAATGGCAGTGGTATATCAGAGATGGGGCTTGAGCAGGACCTGAAGGCACAAGTTGCATGAGGATGTGGCCCAAATGCCTATGGTCTCCACACCAGTCACATTAACTTCTTTCTCCTACTCTGCACCAATGGCCTCATGGAGAGTTCATTATGATCAGTTGACTGAGGAAGAGAAAACTCGTGCCTGGTTTACAGATGGTTCTGCGCAATATGTAGGCACCCCTCAAAAGTGGACAGTAGCAGCACTGCAGCCCCTTTCTGGGACTTCCTTAAAGGACAATTGTGAGGAGAAATCCTCCCAATAGGCAGAACTTCAAGCCATGCTTATGGCTGTTCACTTTGCATGGAATAAGAAATCACCATATGTAAAATTATATATGGATTCATGGGCTGTGGTTAATGGCTTAGCTGGATGGTCTGGGACTTGCAAGGAACGTCATTGGAAGACTGGTTATAAGGATGTATGTGGAAGAGGTATGTGGATAGATCTCTCTGAATGCGCCAAAGGAATAAAGGTATTTGTGTCTCATGTGAATGCCCACCAAAAGGTGACCTTGACAGAGGAGGACTTTAACAATCAGGCAGATAGGATGACATGTTCAGTGGAAACCAGCCATCCTTTTTCCCCAGCTACTCCTGTCATTGCTCAATGGGCTCATGAACAAAGTGGCCATGGTGATAGGGATGCCTGGGTTATACATGGGTAGGATGCATGGTTTATATAGGCTCAACAACATGGACTCCCACTTACCAAGGCTGATTTGGCTACCGCCACTGCTGAGTGCCCAATCTGCCAACAGCAGAGACCAACACTGAGTCTGCAATATGGAACCTTTCCTCAGGGTAATCACCCAGCAACCTGGTGGCAGGTTGATTACATGGGACCACTTCCATCATGGAAAGGACAGCATTTTATTCTTACTGGAATGGATACTTATTCTGAATATGGATTCACCTTCCCTACACACAGTACTTCTGCTAAAACTACCATCCGTGGACTTACAGAATACCTTATCCACCATCATGGTATCCCACACAGCATTGCTTCGGATCAAGGGACTCATTCCACAGCAAATGAAGTGTGGAAATGGGCTTCTGCTCATGGAGTTCACTGGCCTTACCATGTTTCACATCATCTTGAAGCAGCTGGCTTGATAGAATGATGGAATGGCCTCTTAAAAACACAAATACGGCACCAGTTAGGTGACAATACCTTGAAGGGTTGGGGCAATGTTCTCCAGGAGGCTGTATATGCTCTAAACCAGGATCCAGTATATGGTTCTTTTTCGCCAATAGCCAGGATTCATGGGACCAGGAACCAAGGGGTGGAAACAGGAGTGGTACCACTCACTATTACCCCTAGTGAGCCACTCAAAAAAGTTTTGGTT
>NW_006921808.1:3697577-3708007 GCF_000298275.1 Orycteropus afer afer
TTTCTCTAGAGAATCCAATCTAACACAGAGGAGAACTTCCCTGATATGATGAAAGATGAGAATATATCCATTCAGGAAGTCCAATGAACCCCAAACTAGATAGACCCCAAAAGAAAAACACCAAGACATATTCATCATCAAACTCACCAAAACTAAAGACAAAGAAAGAATCCTGAGAGCAGCACAGGAAAAAATGAAAAGTTACCTACAAGGGGCAACCAATAAGACTAAGCTTGGATTTCTCAGCAGAAACCATGCAGGCAAGAAGCCAGTGGGATGGTATATATAAAATACTGAAAGTGAAAAATTTCCAACCAAGAATTATGTACCCAGCAAAATTGTCCCTCAAATGTGATGGTGAAATTAGGACATTTCCAGATAAGCAGAAATTAAGGGAATTTGTTAAAACCAACCAACCTTACAAGAGATGCTAAAGGGAGCCCTTTGGACAGAGAAGCAACAACAGCCAACAATAACTGACCATTAATACACATGATGATATAACCCAAAAACCAACTCAGCTACGGAAGTATCCAAAGTAAATAAGCCTACAAGATTGTACAAGGGAACCAGAGACACCAACTGACAAATGAGGACAATTACAAACCAAAAAGAGGGAAAAAAATCTGTATCATTACAGAACATCTAGGTGGTAGTAGGGAACGCAAGACAACAAGAAGATAGAAAGGACTGTTCAAACTTGGGAAGAAAACTATAAATCACAGGGTAACCTCAAAGAGAAATGATAAACCTTCACATCGAAATAAAAATAAGGACCAGCATAAATGTTCAGCAAGTACTAAAACAATAGCAATGAAGGAAGTGATAACCTTGATCATAAACAAAATGAGCTCAGCATAGAAAATTATATGGAACAAAGAAATTGACACAATGAAAAAGCATAGAACAAAAATGACAGCAACAAATTCATATTTGCAGATGATTACATATCAGGCAAGGGACTTATCTCTAAGATTGATGGAAAACTCCAGCACCTCAACACCAAAGGAATTAACAATCCAATTGAAAAATGGACAGAAGACATGAATAGACACTTCACCAAAAAGGATATTCAGGTGGTCAGCTAATACCTAAGATGCTCACAATCATTGTCCATCAGAGAGCTGTAAATCAAAACAACAATGAGATATACCATCTCACTCCAGCCCTGATGACAAGGTTCAGTGAGACAGAAAATAACAAATGCTGGTGGGGATGTGGAGAGATTGGAACTCTCATACACTGCTTGTGTGAAGTGACACAACCACTGTGGAAAACAATATGGCGATTCCTTGGAAAGTTGGAATTGGAGATATAATTTGACCCAGCAATCCCATTACTAGGTATATATCCTAGAAAGATGAGAGCCAGGATAGAACAGATACATGCACGCTCATGTTCATCACAGCACTATTTACAATAGCAAAAAGATGGAAACAACCTATGTGCCCATCAGTGGAAGTGTGGATGACAAAACTATAGTACATACACATGCTGGAATGCTATGCAGCAATAAAGAATAATGTAGAGTCTGCAAAACACCACATAATATGGATGAATTTGGAGGACATTATGCTGAGTGAAATAACTCAATCACAGAAGGACAAATATAGTATCAGTTTGTTGTTCTGGAGGGTCAAGGAAAGGTTTATATATGGAGAGAAACTTTCTTTGTTGGTTGCCAGGGGTGGGAGAGGAGGGAACACTGCAAAACAAATGAACAAACAAACAAACAAACAAAACAAAACAAAACAATGCACTGACCAATATCACTTTAATTTTGTATATGCCACTGTACATAAATTATATTTCACTAAAATGCACTTTAAAAAAATGTATGTTGTAATCTCTAGTATAATATTCAAAAGAAGTACAACTAATAAGCTAAGAGTGAAATAATACATTTGATTGAGCAAAAATTGTAATAAAGAAGAGAAAAAGAACATTAAGCCTGTTGGTGACATAGAAATAAACATTAATCTCTATATAAAAAGTAGGTAATTACTCTCAAGATAAATTGACTAAATACTCCAATTGGGGGCTCTGGTGGCATAGTGCCTAAGGCATTTGACCTTAGGAGAACATTCAATGTTGCCTTGGAGAACATTCTCCAGCTTATGGCACCTTGAACCTTGCATTTAGCCATGTCATTGTTCAGCGCCTTTCATGCTGTGCCAACCTTGGGACTTTCAATACTCTTCAATGAATGGCTTGCTGTATGGTTTAATAACATGGGGATTGTGCCTTTTTACTTGTCAACCTTGGGCTTTTCAGCCTCAGCAGCCAGCAGCTGTCTGAGTGAAGAAAAGCCTCTAGCTTCAGTGGGGTAGGAACAGGAAGCAGAGCTGAAGCCCAAGGCTGAGGGGCTTTCACCCAGCACCTAGGGCCTGGCACTTTGAACTCAGACTTAAAGCCTTCAGACTGTAAGGGAATAAACTCTTGTTTGTTCAAGCCATCCCATTTGTGGTATGGTCTTGTCAGAGCAGCACTAGGTAACCAGAACAATACTCAATAAACAATTGTTGGATGATTTTTTCATCAAATCCAAATAATAATGAATAAAACAAAACAAACAACAACAACAACAAAAAACTAATTGATATTGAGTCGGACCCAACTCATAGCAACCCCTCCTTGGGTTTCCAAGGTAGTATCCCTACTGAAATAGATTGCTCAATCTTCCTTCCAAGAAGTGGCTGGTGGGTATGAACCACCTTCTGGTTAGCAGTCAAATGCCTTAGGCACTATGCCAGTAGAGCTCCCAAATTATCTTATATTGCTTTTTAAAAAAATACATTAGCTTTAAAAATTTTGTTTATTGGCAGTGTTGATAGTCAGGGATGAACAACACTATCATGAAAACCTGCATGTGGATAATTAACTAAGTTAATAACTAAGGTAAGCCTTTTTAATAATTATAGGATTCTATTCCACCACTTGTCTATCAGTTTATCATACTGTGGTGGCTTAAGTATTGTTGTGAGGCTGGAGGCTATACTACCAGTATTTCAAATACCTGCTGGGTATGGACAGGTTTCAGTGGAGCTTCCAGATTAAGACTGACTTGGAAGAAGGAAGAGGCCATTCACTTCTCAAAGAATTAGCCAGTGAAAAACTTATGAGTAGCACTTTTTGATATAGTACTGGAAAAATTTCTGAACAGCCCAGAAATATTGGCCAATATAGTGCCGGAAGATGAGCTCCTCAGGTCAGAAGGCACTCAAAATACGATTGGTGAAGAGCTGCCTCCTCAAAGTAGAGTTGATCTTAATGACATGGATGGAGTAAAGTTTTTGGGACCTCAAATGCTGATGTGGCATGACTCAAAGTGAGAAGAAACAGCTGCAAAATTTCATTAATAATCAGAACATGGAATGTATAAAGTATGAATCTAGGAAAATTGAAAATTGTCAAAAATGAAATATGACGCATGAAGATCAATATCCTACACATTGTTGTTGTTGTTACGTGCCGTCAAGTCAGACCCGACTCATAGAGACCCCTCCTTGGGTTTCCAAGGCAGTATCACTACAGAAGTAGATTGCCTCATCTTCTTTCCGAGGAGTGGCTGGTGGGTTTGAACCGCCAGCCTTCTGGTTAGAAGTCAAGTGCCTTAGGCACTAAGCTACCAGAGCTCCCATCCTACATGTTAGTTAGCTAAGATGTACTGGATGTGGCCATTTTGAATCAGAAAACCATATGATCTAGTATGCCAGGAATGACAAATTGAAGAAAAATGGCATGGCATTCATCATCACAAAGAATGTTTCAGTCTATCCTGAAGTAATCCTCTCAGTGATAGGATAATATCTATACACCTCAGAGGAAGACAAGTTAATACTACTATTATTTACATTTATGAACCAGCCTCCAAAGACAAAGATGTGAAAATTGAAAATTTTTACAACATCTGCAGTCTGAAATTGATCAAACATGCAATCAAGATGTGTTGATTATCACTCGTGATTGGCATGCAAAAGTTGGAAATAAAGAAGAATCACTAGTAGTGGGAAAATACGGCCTTGGTGATAGAAATGATGCTGGAGATAGTATGATAGTATTTTGCAAGACCAATGACTTATTCATTGCTGGAGTGCAATAAATTGCATAGTGTGGTTTTCTAGCCATAAGTCTTTGTAAATTCTGTGGTGGAATTTGCCATTAGCAACTGAGTAGATACTGCTTTCTAAAGTTATCCACCTGTGGTATTGTTTTTCCTTTTCTTTTCTATCTTTTTAAATTGTGATTTGGGTGAAAGTTTACAGAGCAAATTCACTTTCCATACAGCAATTCACATACACTCTGTCTCATGACATTGACTACAATTTACCCACCTTCCACTTCCTCCCGATAGTTACCTCTTCTCTGTGTCCATCCCTCCATGCACTCCTGCCCCCTAAGCTGTCTCCCTGTCCATAAACAGCCCTTCTTTGTCCGATGATTGTTCTCTCCAAGGAGTGTATCTACCTCAGGTAAATGTTCAACTCATATGCCTGTCTTTTGTTTGGCTGGAAGCCACAAATGTGGGTTCAATTCCAAACCTGAACAGCAGCTAGCAATAGTCTCAGTGGTTCCACCAGGCTTTATCAGACCAGCAACCCTGGTACCCCCCCCTTTTTTTTTCCCCCAAATGATTTTGAGTTTTGTGCCACATTGTTCTCCCTCTCTATTCAGGATCCCCTACATAGATCCCCCTCAGTGTGGTTGACAGTGGTAGCCTGGCACCATCTAGTTCTTCTGATCTTGTAGTTGTGTAGGCTGCAGATCGCATGGTGTGCCAGTTGCTAGGACTAATTTGTTTCCATGAATCTTTGGTTTTCTTCATTCTTCTTTGGTCTGGATGAGGGGAGACCCATTATTGCATCTAGATGGCTGCTTGCAAGCTTTTAGGATCCTAGTTACCACTTGTCAAAGTAGGAGGGGGAGCAATGTTTTGTGTTGTATGTTATGCCCATTGAACTAGATGTCCCTTGTGACTATGGTCCCGAGCCCACAGGTTCAACTACTCGCTCCTTCTGGGTAGCTGGCTGTGACCAAGAAGTGACTACAACCTTGTCCCTTGTCAGCTCTACTATACATCTGGGAATTCTTACAGATCATACAAATGCATTTGTAGAATCATTGTCTGCCAACCCTTTACTTGGTCTTGGGTACACTCACAGCTGGGGTATTTCTGTTGAACCAGGACAAAGCAATCTTCTGGGAAGTTCACTCTCTGTCGGGTGTATACAATTCTGATGTTGGGATTGGTTATTGGTCACTCTGCCGGGCTCAAAAGAAGCCCTTCTAGAGGCAGAAGAAATCTCTCTTGCTGCTGGCTGAGAAAGATGTACTGCTGAGAGACATATGCTGCCAAGAGACATGTGCTACTGAGAGACACGGAGAGACACACATTGCTGGGGCTGAGAGGAAAGGCTGGCTGCTCAGAAGTGCAGAGTTGTGAGCCTAGGCATTGAAATAGTCCCTGAAGGCTGAGGATGTGAGAGAAGGTGCTGGTTGGTCTGAAGTGAAGGGAAGAGTGTGACCCCAAAACTTGGCAGCTTGTACCCATGATGTATCTGGGATGGCTAGGGCTGAGCTGACCAGAGCCCAACCAAATTGAGAGGAAGATGTTTGACACTGAGTTGGCATTGTTGTTATTTGCCATCGAGTCAGCCCCGACTCCTAGTGACCCCTCCTTGGGTTTCCGAGGCAGTTATCACTACGGAAGTAGGATTGCCCAACCTTCCTTCCGAGGAGTGGCTGGTGGGTTTGAACCACCAGCCTCCTGGTTAGCAGTCAAGTGCCTTTAGGCAATTTGATGGCTTGCACAGGGCAAGACTTTGCTTGTTTATGGATGCACATTCCCAAAGTTTTCAAGCAGAACACAAGATTTTTCAATGAGAAAGGAACATGCTTGTCTCCTCACAGCAGTAGTGTGATGTTGTTGTTGTTGTGTGCCATCGAGTTGGCCCCGACTCATAGCGACCCCTCCTTGGGTTTCCGAGGCAGTATCACTACGGAAGTAGGATTGCCCAACCTTCCTTCCGAGGAGTAGTGTGATAGGGATGGGCAAATTAGAAATTGGCTATTTAAATTGTGTGGGAGATAAAGGCATGATGTGGCTGGTTTACAAGCTTTCATGGGTGTGGTTATTCTTAAACTGATGGTGAAGGGAATGTTAATTTTTGAAGTATAAAATAGATAATAGCTAGAAAAGCCAGGGGGTGGCTGCAGTGTAATAAATTGCATAGTGTGGCTTTCTAGCCATTAGTCTTTGTAAACCCCATGGTGGAATTGGCCATGAGCAACTGAGTAGCTCCTGATTGCTATATCCACCTGGGGTATTTCTGTTGGGAGCAGCAGGAAGCAATCTTCTGGGAAATTTACTCTCCATGAGGTGTATACATTTCTGATGTTGGGATTGGTTAGTGGTCACTCTTCCAGGCTAAAAAGGAGCACTTTTAGAGGCAGAAGAAGTCTCTCTGACTGCTGGCTGAAAAAGACATACTGCTGAGAGACACACACTGCTGAGAGACACCAAGAGACACACATTGCTGAGAGAGAAATACTGAGAGACATGGAAAAGCTCAATATCTTCAGCCAAAACAAGGCCAGGAGCTGCCTGTGGAATAGACCATCAATTGCTCATATGCAAGTTCAAGCTGAAGCTGAAGAAAATTAAAACAAGTACATGAGAGCCAAAACATGACCTTCATTGTATCCCACCTGAGTTTAGAGACCATCCAAATAATAGATTTGATTCACTGAGCAACAATGACCAAAGACCAGAGGAATTGTGGGATGACATCGAGAACATCATTCATGAAGAGAGCAAAAGGTCATTAAAAAGAGAGGAAAGGAAGAAAAGACAAAAATGGGTGTCAGAAGAGACTCTGAAACTTGTTCTTGAATGGAGAGTAGCTAAAGCAAATGGAAGAAATGACAATATAAAAGAGCTGAACAGAAGATTTCAAAGAGTAGCTTGAGAAGAAAAGTCAATCATTTTAATGAAATGTGTAAAGACCTAGAGTTAGAGAACCAAAGAGAAGGATATGCTCGGCATTTCTCAAACTGAAATAACTGAAGAAAAAATTCAAACCTCAAGCTGAAATATTGAAAGTTTCTATGGGCAAAATATTGTCTGACGCAGGAAATATCAAGAGAAGATGGAAGGAATGCACAACGTCACTGTACCAAAAAGAATTGGTTGATATTCATCCTTTTCAGATAGCACATGACCAAGAACTGATGATACTGAAGAAAGAAGTCTAAGCTTCATTGAAGGAACTGGTGAAAAGCAAGGCTCTAGGAATTGATGCAATACCCATTAAGATGTTTCAACAAACAGATGCTGTGCTAGAGGTACTCACTCATCTATGCCAAGAAATTTGGAAGAGAGCAACCTGACCATCTGACAGGAAGAGATCCATATTTGTACACATCCTGAAGAAAGGTGATAACACAGATTGTGTAAATTATCAAACAATACCATTAATGTCACATACAAGTAAAATCTTGCTGAAGATAATTCAAAATTGATTGCAGCAGTATATTGACACAGAACTTCCAGAAATACAAGTTGGATTCAGAAGATGTGGAATGAAGGACATCATAGCCGATGTCAGATGGATCTTGGCTGAAAACAAAGAATACAAGGAAGATGTTTTCTTGTGTTTTATTGACTATGAAAAAGCATTAGATTGTTTGGATCATAATAAATTTTGGGTAACATTGAGAAGAATGGGAATTTCAGAACATTTAATTGTGCTCATGAGGAACCTATACATGGACCAGGAGGCTGTCATTTGAACAGAACAAGGAGAAACTGCATGGTTTAAAATCAGGAAGGGAGTGTGTCAGGGTTGTATCCTTTCACCATACTTTTTCAATGTGTGTGCTGAGAAAATAATCCAAGAAGCTGGACTATATGAAAGAGAACGTGGCATCAGGATTGGAGGAAGACTCATTAACAACCTGTTCTATGCAGATGATCCAACTTTGCTTGATGAAAGTGAAGATGACTTGAGGAACTTACTGATGATTAAAGACTACAGTTTGCAGTATGGATTACACATCAATATAAAGAAAATGAAAATCCTCACAACTGAGCCAATTAGCAGCATCATGATAAATGGAGAAAAGATTGAAGTTGTCATAGATTTCATATTTGGTTCCACATCAACATCAATAGAAACAGCAGTCAAGACATCAGATAATGCATTATATTGGGCAAATCTGCTGCAAAGGACCTCTTTAAAGTGCTGCTGAGCAAAGATGTTGCTTTAGAGACTAAAGTGTGCCTAACCCAAGCAGTGGTGTTTTCAATTGCTTCATATGCATGTGAAAGTTGGACAATGAACAAAGAGTTGAAGCTTTTGAGTTGTAGTGTTGGTGAAGAGCACTGAAAATACCATGGACTTCCAGAAGAACTAAGTCTGTCCTGGAATAAATGCAGCTGGAATGCTCCTTGGAAGTGAGAATGGCTGGACTTTGTGTCACCTACTTTGGTCATGTTGTCGGAAGGAACTATTCCCTGGAAAAGGATATCATGCTTGGTAAAGTGGAGGGTCAGTGAAAAATGGAAGACCCTCAGCGAGATGGTTTGACACGGTGGCTGCAACGATGGGCTCAAGTATAGTAAGTAAGCAGGGTTGGGCATTGTTTTGTTCTGTTGTACATAGGATCACTATGAATTGGAGCTGACTTGATGGAACCTAACAGCAACAAAAACAACAGGATTGTATTGTCTAGGTATTGGGCTATTAAAGCTGCTCATGTATTTATTTTCCATCTATTTGTTATTTCTGCTTGAGCACAAGTTCTGAAAGGCAGGGATTGGGTCCAAACCAACTTTCGCAGATCCTCTACTACTAGTATAAAACTAAGCGTTGTTAATGGGGATGGGGTATGTGGATAGAAAAATTTCTGAAAGAGTGTCTAGGATAATAGATGCCCATCAGCAGAAGAATGGGTAACTGAACTATGGTTCATACATATGTTGGAATACTATGCAACTCTAAAGAATAACGGAGAATTGGCAAAACACCACATCACATGGATGAACTTGGAGGAGATTATTCTGAGTGAAGTAAGTAAATCACAGAAGGAAAATTATTAGTCTGTTATTGTAAAAAGTCAAGGAAAGGTTTTTTGTCCTTTAAATTATCTTCTTTTTTGGCAAATGTTTATGATGATCAAAGTTGGATCATCATATGAAAGGAAATTTTGTTTGTTACCAAAGGTGGGAGGGGAGGGGACGGAACACTGCTAGATAGGTAGACACAAGTATTAATTTGGGTGAAGAGAAAGGAAATGTACCAAATATGAGTGATCAACACAGTGGCATTAAGGAAGAGGAAGACAGAGAAGTGCATAGGAAGTACAGACAACAAAGATGAACCCTTTTGCACATAGAGTACTGCATTGTCAGTGAAGGCAAACTGATATACAGATGGATAGATGGGTGGACAGGGTGAACTATTAGGTATGTCTATGCAGGGGGTAGTGTGCTCATGACCATGCATAGGGTTGGTAGACAATTTTTCTACAAGTATATTTGTATGTAAGAATTCCCAGCTATGTAATAGAGCTGACAAGGGACAAAGTATAGTCACTTCTTGGCCACAGCCAGCTACACAGAGGGAGCAAATAGTTGGACCTGTGGGCTCAGGACCATAGTTGCAGGGAACATCAAGTTAAATTGGCATAACATACTACACAGAAACATTGTTACACATTCTCCTTTGATGAGTAGTGACTGGAATCTTAAAAGCTTGCAAGTGGCCTTCTAGATGCAAAAATGGTCTCTCCTCATCTGGAGCAAAGAACAGTGAAGAAAAGCAAAGACACATGGAAACAATTAGTTCAAGGGACTGGTACACTATGTGATCCTCAGCCTATATGACTATGAGAACAGAAGAACTAGATGATGCCCAGCTACCACTGTCAACTATTAGGAAGGGGAGCTATGTAGGAGATACTGGATAGAGTGGGAGAATAATGTGGAACAAAACTCAAAATCATAAAAATCAATCAATAAATAAAAGGGACCAGTTTTGTTGGTCAGATAGAGCCTGGTTAAATCTTTGAGACTATGGCCCCTAGTTGTCCTTCAAGTCTGGAATTGAACCCACTCCTGTGGATTCCAGCCAAACAAAAGGCAGGCATATGAGATGAACATTTACATTAGGTAGATATACTCCTTGAAAAATCAATCATGAGAGAGTAGAAGGGCTGTGTATGCACAGGGAGACAGCTCAGGGGGCAGGAGTGCATGCGAAGGAAGGACACAAGTAAGAGGTAACTGTGGAGAGGAAGTGGGAAGAGAGCTGTTGCACTGTGGGAAATTGCAGTCAATGTCATGAGACAAAGAGTATGTATGGAAAATGAATTTGCTCTGTAAATTTTCACCCAAATCACAATAAAAAATTAAAAATAAATAAATAAAT
>NW_006921808.1:3713067-3719407 GCF_000298275.1 Orycteropus afer afer
GCATCAATTGATATGATCATGTGGTTCTTCTCCTTTGTTTTATTTATGTGGTGGATTACATTGATTGTTTTTCTAATGTTGAACCATCCCTGGGATTACAATATATTTTTGAGGGGTGTGGTAGTTAAGTTTGTGTGTGAAATTGGCTAAGCCTGGTTGAGTGTCTGGGCAGCTGGATGTAGTATACCCCATGATGAGAATGATAATCAACTCCATGGTAGAATTTACTGTGAGTGGCTGAATAGCTAGCTGCCTTAGGGATGTGGTCTGCTTCCTGTATATAAGGAGAAGCCTTGGGGAAAGGTCTCTAGCTTATGGCACACTTGAACCCTGCATGTAGCCAAGTCATTGTTCAGTAGCCTGCCATGCTTTGCTGGACCTTGGGACTTTCAATGGACTTAAATAAATGGTCTGTCGTGTGGTTTGATAATACTGGGTCTGTGCCTTACTTGTCAACCTTAGCCTTGTCAGCCTCAGCAGCCAGCAGCTGAGTGAAGGAAAGCCTCTAGTTTCAGTGGGCTGGGCACAGGAGGCAGAGCTGAAGCTCAAGGTTGAGAGGCTTTCACCCAGCCCCTTGAACCTGGCACTTTGAACTCAGACTTAAAGCCTCCAAACTGTAAGAGAATAAACTCCTGTTTGTTCAAGCCATGCTATTTGTGGTATATTCCTGTCAGAGCAGCACTAGGCAGTCAAAACAAGGGGACACATTTTAATTCAAAACATGTCAGGAAGATCCCTTCCATTTTACCAGGCTAGTATTTGTATCAATGTATTTATTAATTTACTCAACAAATATTTGTTGAACCTTTTCTATTGATATGAGTACTCTATGATGGCCCTGGGGACAGAAATTCAAATATGTAAGAACAATGCTGTCTTCACATATCATACAAATAAATAGTGACTTCCTTAACATATAGAATTACACATGTGGGCAGGAAAGGGACCCAATATCTTATTCTGCTTACATTTTTTATTAAAGTTTGTCATAGTAGAGCCCAATCTATAGTATTTTGTTCCTGGCCATGAATGAGTAAGTAAGAATAGGAAAGTAAAGGGGGGATCAAATAAAAAATGCTTCCTTAGATTCCACATCTAGTCTCACAATTTGATTGGTGTAATGCAATGGTGCCCAAACTCTGGCCTGAGACATGTTGGGGTGCTTCAACAAATTCACATGGGCAATGTGGGTTATCTTAAACTTTTGAAGAAAATATATTGACATATGTAAGACTTAAAAAAAAAAACAAACTATTAGTTTTAACTCTTAAGTTAAAATCATTTTGATGGTTTCGTATCTTTGCAAAGCCAGGCTTTTGGTGGCTTAAGAGATTAAAATCACATATTTCACAAAAGCCATTGTGGGAAAGGAATTTCCTGTGGTGGTATCCAACTGACTCCATTATTTGAGAAGTTGTACGGTGCCCAGGAGGTACATGTATACCATTAGTAAGTAATATCAGTCGAAGAATAAAATTAAAATGTTTTTATTTCAATTTATTGCATTTTTTCAAAATTATTAATTTATAGGGAAAAATGATTTATTAAAAGTTTGACTTAATTATTAATAAGTAAACCATTAAGTTTCTTCTTGCATAGTGTTTTGTTTCATTTTGTTTTTTTCAGCCTAAAGGCACTGTGGAAAAAGATAATGAGAGAGTGAAAGTACTGGGAACTGACAAAGTTTGAGAACCTCTGGTGGAGTTGTTTGTATTCAAGATGGCTGCTATCAATTTGTTTTATCCTTGTGCATACATGTCATTCTTCCATTGAAAGCTAATTTATTTACCGTTATCCTGGCTTGGCTTAAGTGACTTGATTTTCTTTAAAATGCAGCAGAAATAACATTCTGGAACTTTTGAGAGTAGCTCTGGGCCCCTTAGAATAATCATCACCACCATGGAAGAAGGTCAACTGTCCTAGGACTTCAATGACCTGAGGAAGCCCAAGATAGCCACATGGAGAGGTTACATCAAAGGAGAAATGCTCATCCAGCCTCTAGCTATTCCAGTATCAATGTCATCTATAGGAGTCAAGAAACTTCCAGGTGACTTCAGCTTCAAATGCCATCTGACTATAATATTAGAGGTTCACCATATGAGATTCTCTAAATGAATCCATCAATGTCCAGAAAATGTTTTACCAAACTCCCTGTCATTGGGTTGATCCCAAATCATAGCGATCTCCTTTGGGTTTCTGAGGCAGTAAATCTTTACAGAATTAGATTGCCCAGTCTTCCATCCATGGAGTGTCTGGTGGATTTGAACCACCAAACTTTTGGTTAGCACTATGCCACCAGAGCTCCAAGAACTTATTATAAGAGATAAAAAATATAATGTTGTTTTTTAAGCCACTATGTTTTTGAGTAATTTTTTTAAATGATTTATTTTTTTACTGCTGTTGTTGATACTATGCATGTATAATTCAGTGACATTGATTATATTCTTCAAGTTAGACAACCATTTCACCATCACGCCTTTTCCAAAGTGTTTCTCCTCATAAACATAAAATCACTAGTCATTGCCTCCTAAGTTTCCTATCTAAATTTTCAAGTTGTCAATTTAGTCCAATATCAATAGTTCTTTAAGATATACATTTTTGTTTGTTTTTAAGAAGACTTCAGGGAATAATTTTTGGTTTAAGTTTTCAGAATTAAAAATTATCTCTAAGCAATAGCTTTTGCATGTTCATCTAACTTCAGTGGCTTCAGAAAGTCTGAATTCTTTGGAAATTTGAAATTTGTTTCTCATTTTTCCCCTTTTGATCAGGTTTATTCTACGAAATCTTTGATCAAAACATGCAGTAATGGTAGTCTGGCATCATCCAGATTTTCTGGCAACGGAGGAAATTTTTCATGGAGGCAATTAGGCATGCATTCCATTTCCTCCTCCTATTCCAGACTCTTCTTCTTCTTTTGCCCTGGGCAAATAGAGATCAATTGTTGCACCTCAGATTGCTTCTTGCAAACTTTTAAAACTCCACCTTATGCAACAAGCTGGGAGGTAGAAAAGAAGGACTAAACCCAATATTAGGTCGATTAACTGCGATGTCCCATGAAACCATGACCCTAAACCTAAGTTTTGGAGTAATTTTTTAAAGAAGAAATTGTAACTGGAACAGAGCCTTGGTACCTCATGAAAAATCATAGACATGCCTAGTAAGACTTCTAAGAATATTGTGTGTGCCTGCTAGACTTCCTATGATAGGAAAAAAAAAAAAATCTTAAGGGAATGTCTTGTAGACTCCTTAAACTGGAAAATGTTTAGCATATGAGTCTTAAGCAATATTCTGACTCTTATGTGAATGAAGAAAAGGAGGCTCACTTAGGAAATTTCATTTGTATCATTGAGTGGATTGTAATTTGACCATATACAGAAATCCCACAAAATTTGTAAGGAATTACATCATCTTGTCTGTAAGTTACAGGCAAAACCAAAAAAACAAATCGACTGCTATCAAGTGGATTCCAACTCATAACAACCCCTATTGGGCTTTCCAAAATGGGAAATCTTTAGAGAAATAGATTGTCTTGTCTTCCTTCTGCAGCACTCTGCTTGTGGGTTTGAACCACCAGCCTTCTGATTAGCAGTCCAATGCCTTGGGCACTGCACCACCAGGGTTCCTTAAAAGTAACAGATGTAGGACAAAATGAAAGAATCCTTGTGGTAGTTATGTTTGTGTGTCAACTTGGCTGGGCCTGGTTGAGTGGCTGGGAAGTTGGTGGTAGTTATTCCCCATGAGACTGGCAAACAACTCCATGGTGGGACCTACCATAAGCAACTGAGTAGCTGCCTTTGGGAATATGGTCTGCTTCCTATATATAAGCAGAAGCCTTGGGGAATGGTCTCTAGCATGCTTGGACCCTGCATTTAGCCATATCATTGCTCAGCAGCCTGCTTTACTCTGCCGACCTTGGGACTTACAGTGGACTTAAGTTAATGACCTGTTGTGTGGTTTAGTAACATAGGGACTGTGCTTTTTCACTTGTCAACCTTGGGGCTTCTCAGCCTCAGCAGCTATCTGAGTGAAGAAACGCCTCTAGCTCCAGTGTGTTGGAAGCCCGAGACAGAGCTGGACCCCAAGGTTGAGGGGCTTTCACCCAGCCCCTAGAGCCTGGCACTTTGAACTTGGACTTAAAGCCTCCAAATTTTAAGAATGGACTCCTGCTTGTTAAGGCCATCCCATTTATGGTGTATTCCTATCAGAGCGGCACTAGATAACCAGAACAATCTCCTAGGCCCAGAACCTTCTATGGTCAGAAATAAATGAGATGGCTTCTTAGTTTAAAATAAGGGTCATATCTATAGAAAATAGAAGAAAATTCAGAATGAGTAATCAAAACACAAAGAGAAGAATGTATAATTGTTCTCCAGGACTAGGATTTTGATTTAATCAAATAATAAACAAAATATTCTTAACAAAATTTGAGCATGCCAACGACTGCTATGTACAACTTTTCTTCTCCTATTTTAGAACAGTAGCATCTATTTCAGTTATCTCATGCCTGAATCACCATTATAAATTGGGGTCACAGGTGGCTTTTCACTTTGTTGTTGCTGTTGTTGTTTTTAAGTGTTGTCAAGTTGGCCTGACATCATAGTGACCCTATGTACAACAGAATGAAACCCTGCCCAGTCCTGTGCCAGCCTCACAATCCTTACTACACCTTATCCCATCATTGCAGCCACTGTGTCAATCCATCTCATTGAGGGCTTTCCCCTTTCTTGTTGACCATCCACTTTACCAAGCATGATATCCTTCTCCAGAGAATGGTCCCTTCTTACAACATGACCAAAGTAGATAAGATTAAGTCTGGCCATTCTTACTTCTAAGGAGCATTCCAGCTGCAATTCTTCCAGGACAGATTTGTTAGTTCTTTTGGCAGCCCATGATACTTTCAGTATTCTTCGCCGACACTACAATTCAAAAGCATCAACTCTTCTTTGGTCTTCCTTACTCATTGTCCAGCTCTCACATGCATATGAGGTGATTGAGAATAACATGGCTTGAGTTAGGCACACCTTAGTCTTCAAAGTGATGTCTTTGCTCTTCAGCACTTGAAAGAGGTCTTTTGTAGGAGACTTGCACAATGCAATAAGTCATCTGATGTCTTGACTGCTGCTTCCATTGGTGTTGATTGTGGAAGCAGGTAATACGAAATCTTTTACAACTTCAATCTTTTCTCCATTAATAATAATTCTCCTTATTGGTCCAGTTGTGAGAATCTTTGTTTTCTTTATATTGAGATGTAATCCATATCGCATACTGTAGTCTTTACTCTTTATCAGTAAGTGCTTCAAGTCATCCTCACTTTCAGCAAGAAAAGTTGTGTTGTCTGCATATCACAAACTGTTAATAAGTCTTCCCTCAATCCTGATGCCACGTTCTTCATCATATAGTCTAGTTTCTCGAATTATTTGCACAGCATACAGATTGAATAATGTATGTAATAATTTATGGATAATTTCTTGATGTCATCCCACAATACCTCTGGTTTTTGGTCATTGGTTGTCAATGCATCAAATCTATTCTTTAGATGGTCTAAATTTGGGAGAGATATAATCAAGGTCATACTTTGGCTCCTGCGGACTTGTTTTAATTTTATTCAGCTTCAACTTGAACTTGCATATGAGGAGTTGATGATCTGTTTCACTGTCAGCTCCTAGCCTTGTTTTGGCTGAAGATATTGAGCTTTTCCATCGCTTCTTTCCACTGATGTAGTAGATCTGATTCCTGTGGACTCCATCTGGCAAAGTCCACCTGTATAGCTGCTGTTTATGTTGTTGAGAAAAGGTATTTGCAATGAATCAGTCATTGGTATTGCAAAATTCTATCATGCAATCTCCAGTGCTAGTTCTATCACCAAGGCCATATTTTCTAATGACCAGTGATTCTTCTCTGTTTCCAACTTTTGCATTCCAATCACCAGTGATAATCAACACTTCTTGATCACATGTTTGGTCAGTTTCAGACTGCAGAAGTTTGTAAAAATCTTCAATTTCCTCATCTTTGACTATGGTGGTTGGTGCATACATTTGAATAATAGTCATACTAACTGGTCTTCCTTGTAGGCGTATGGATATTATCCTATCACTGACAGCATTGTACTTCAGGATAGATCTTTTTTTTATTATTATTTTATTGTGATTTGGGTGAAGATTTACAGAGCAAATTCACTTTCCATACAGTAGTTCACATATACTTTGTCTCATGTCAGTGACCACAGTTTACCACAATGCAACAGCTCCCCTCCCACTTCCTCCCCATAGTTAGCTCTTCCCAGTGTCCATCCCTCCATACGCTCCTGTCCCCTGAGCTGTCTCCCTGTGCATAAGCAGCC
>NW_006921808.1:3719507-3722461 GCF_000298275.1 Orycteropus afer afer
AATGTCATGAGACAAAGAGTATGTATGGAAAATGAATTTGCTCTGTAAATTTTCACCCAAATCACAATAAAAAATTAAAAATAAATAAATAAATAAACAATGTCTAGGAAGAATCTGGCTTAGAAAAGTAAATGTTTCTTTTTGTCTCCTAGTCTATAAAATTCAATTTTAGTACCATAGAAGAAAGATAAGTAATTTAAAATTACATATCCAAATCAGGAGATTTGATAAAACTTGAAATTAATTTCTAAAAATGCAAAAAGTTGATTTTGTTGTTGGTTGCCATCAAGTCAGCTCCAACTCATGGATACTTCATGTATAACTGAATGAAATATTTCCTGATTGTGCATCATTTTCATATGTTTCGGTTTCTTCATATATTTGAGTCTATTGTTGTGGCTACTATGCCAACCCATCTAAGTTTCTCTCAATTTTTGTGGAACCTCTACTTTACTAAATATAATGTTCATTTCTAGGAATTGGTCTTATCTGATGACATGTCCAAAGGAATCAAGCCAAAGTCATGCCATCCTTGCTTCAAAAAACATTCTGGTTGTATTTCTTCTAGGATTGATAAATTCATTCTTCTAGCTGTCAACAATATATTCAATATTATTTGCCAACACCATAGTTGGAACACATCAGTTCTTCTGTCTCCCTTTTTTCCACCCAGCTTTTGTATGCATACAAGGCAATTTAAAAGACCAGGGCTTAGGTCACATGCACCTTAATACTTTAAAGAGCTCTTTTGCAGCAGATTTAACCAATGTAATACATCATTTGATTTCTTGATTGTTACTTCCTTGGAAGTTGATTGTTAATCCAAGTAGAATGAAACCATTCATAACTTTAATTTATTCTCTATTTGTCATGATGTTGTTTATTAGTCCAGTTTTGAGAATTTTTGTTACTTTTTACTCACATTCAGGTGTAATACTTACTGCAGGCTGTAGTATTCCACCTTTATCAGTAAATGTGCTTTAAATTATCTTCTTTTTTGGTAAACAAAGTTGTGTCATCTTTATTCACAAGTTGCTACTCAATCTTCCTTCAAACCTGACACTGCATTCTTCTTCATATAATCTAGCTTCTTGGGTGATTTGTTCAGCATAAAAGTAGAATAAGTATAGTGAATGGATACACCGTGCTGCATGCCTTTTCCCATTCTGAGTCATGTTTATAAAGCCCTTGTTTTGTTTGAATGACTACCTCTTGATCCATGTACAGCTTGTGCATGATTACATTTAAGTTTTCAAAAAATTAGATTCTTACTGTTATCATTATAGAGTAATTTATCTAGTAACTTATGCAGGGTAATTTATCTGACAATTCATCCCTTTTTAAAGGAGTTCCTTTTTATCATTTCTGATCCAGTCCCATTCATGTTATTTATTTTCAAAATAACCATAGGAATGATGGAAGATAGTTTGGTGGAAACTATAAACTGACAATTTTAAGTATTTGGGATTGAGATTCTGATGTTCAAGAAAATGAAATACCATATCTCTCTCCCAGCCTATCCTTTTTATCTCATCTTCCCTGACCATCTTCTCACCTGATCCGCTTTCTCAAATTTAGAAAAACTCAGCTAAAAAAGAGCTGTTTGGATTTTGTAAGGTGAATGTTGTATCCAACCCATGATCAATGAAGTTGATTGTTGAGCAATTATCTAAAATTGTTGAAACATTGATGAGTAACAGCTAATCTGCAGGTTGAGCTAGGATGTGATTCATTTTCTTGCAGCTTCTTGGATTATTTCAACTGACACTGACATGACCTTGTTTCTGAAGTAGAATAGGCCCAATAAAACATAAAACAGCAAGGAGTGCTATGTAGAGCATCCTAGAATCACATATTGAAATAATCTACTCAGTGGTGTTGAAAGTATTGGAGACACAGTCCCATTTAATGATTTAAGTAAAACTGTAGACCAGGTCTTCTCAAATTTTAATGAGCGTAACATAAGAATTACTCATTAAAATGCAGATTTGGTAAATATGGAATAGGGATTGAGATTTGTATCTCTGATAAACTTCCTAGTATTATCAATGCTTCTGGTCCTCAGATTCTAGATTAAATAGTAACATTTTAGACCAATGATTTTTCAACCCCAGATGCACATTCAAAGTAAATAGAGAATGTTTGAAAAATATCCATGACTTTCACCCACCCAGTGTAAATTAAGTCAAAACCTCAGGATATGGGACTTGATATCTACATAAAATCTTTCCAGGGTACATCCAGAGTTTAGAATAGCAAATACAGTCACTCTCTGCAGAAAGGCGCATGAACATAATATTTTTGCATGCAATTGGAGGGGCTCAAGGACCTCCAAATCCAATCCATAAAACATTAAGAACTTTTGCTTCAAAAGAAAGATTACTTAAGTTTATGGCACAGGGAACCCTTCTAATATATTCATATATTTATTTGTTTCCTATGGCAGTTCAAACCCACCAGACACTCCTCAGAACGAAGTTTGGGCAGTCTACTTCCATAGTGATACAGCCTCGGAAACCCAAGGAGTGGTCGCTATGGGTAGGGTCCATAGCAACAACAACAACGACAATAACATGGCTGCAGTAACAAAATATCACAAATTAGGGGACTTAAAGAGCAGCAGTTTATTTTCTGAAAGTTCTGGGAGATTGAAGTACAAATTAGGGTACTGGCTGTGTTGAGTCCTTCTGTGGTCTTTGAGAGAGAAACTGTTTCATGCCTCTTTCCTAGCTTATGGCACCACCAGGCAGTCCTTGTCTTGCAGACAAAGTACCATACGATGTCCTTCCTATCTTCCTTTGTATCTTTTCCTCCTTTATAGTGACAGCAGTCATATAGTTTTAGGACCCATTGTACACCATTATGACCTCATGTAAACCTAATATATAACATCTTCAAAAACCCTATTTGCAAACAAGTTCATTTTCATGGATACTGGAATTTAGGATTACAAT
>NW_006921808.1:3726274-3738640 GCF_000298275.1 Orycteropus afer afer
AGACTTCGTCTCACCTATTTTGGTCATGTTGTAAGAAGGGACCATTCCCTGGAGAAGGATGTCATGCTTTGTAGGGTGGAGGGTTGACGAAAGAGGGGGTGGCCTTCAACAAGATGGATTGACACAGTGGCTGCAATGATGGGCTCAAGTATAGCAGGGATTTTGGGGTGGCGCGGGATCGGGCAGTGTTGCTTTCTGCTGTGCATGGGGTCGCTATGAGTCAGAAACGACTCGACGGCAATTAACAACAACAACAAAGAAAATAGAGCTGTGGGAAAAGACCCGATTTCTGTTACTGACTTTGCCACTAATTAGCTGTGTCTTTGTGTAAATCGCTTATACGAACTTGGCTTCAATTTCCTCATTAATAAAATGGAAGTAATATTTTTCCCTTCCTATCTCACAAAATTATTATACAAGTTGACTTACATAAAGAATATGAAAATCCCTATGAAAGTATATAATATGATATTAGTAGAATAGTAAGGGGCTTCTGGAGTGAGTTTATTTGTAGAAAAGAAATTTGTTCTTGTTGGCATATTCAAATTGAATGGGAAAAAAAAGTGTTCACTAATAGAAGCAACAACAAAACATTTCTGAAAAATCTGTCCCTTGTGCAGTATAGTCAACAATCAAACAGGATATGATGGGAAGAGATGGGTGCATATGATGTGAGTTTCTATTGTTCTAAATAACATACTTTTATTATCTCTGGTGGTGGTGTGGTTAAAGCATTTGGTTGCTATCCAAAAGGTCAGCAGTTCAGACCCATCAAGTGCTCCATAGAAGAAAGATGAGGCTGTCTACTTCTGTAAAGATTCACAGTTTTGAAAACCCTATGAGAGGCAGTTCGACTCTGTCCTAAAGGGTAATTATGAGTTGGAATCAACTCTATGCCAGTGAGTTTGTTTTTTGATTATTATTTCACACAATTTCTATCAGATATGAATCTATGAGTGGCTCAGCTGGGTGGTTCAAACTTGCAGTCTTGCCATAAGTTTGCAGTCACAATTGGACCACAATCACCATCTGGAGGTTTAAATGAGGCTGGGGGATTCACATCCAAGGTGGCTCACACACAAAAAGGTGCACAGGTGGCTTCAGTTTCTTGCCACCTGGACCTCTCTCCAGTCCTTCATGAGTGTCTTCACAACACACCAGCTGTCTTCCCCCAAAGCAAGTGACCTAAGAGAGGACAATTCAAAAGCCACATAGCTTGTATGACCTGCAATTGAAAGTCATATATTGTCATCTCTGCAATATCCTAAAGGTTTATACAAAGAGGTGAGCCATGTAAGTTTGCCATTTTCTCTGAACATTCTCCTTTAACAGTGAAGTTTTCTTTAGTCTCTTATTACATGGATCACACTTTAGGGCTTTAGATGTGTAGAGCAGGGGACAAGGGATTCACATACATAACTGGCAAAGAATAAAACTTCGGCCTGTTTGGTGCCAAAGTCTTGCATATTCCACTGTATTGCCCTCTTGCATTTCAGGACAGAGAAGAATCAGTATTCTAACTTTTGGTGCCTCTTTTAACTAAGCTTACTTGGTCACTCTTCAGAGGTCAAAATTCTCCTGATAAAATATTCGTATCAAGACCTTCTTACTTATTGCTGTCCCCTGTGATTGCCTTCTTCAATTTCTACCTCATTGGCTCCCATATTCTTTCATAACTCAGCTTCATATTTCTTTATTTCTCCTTCTGTTGTTATTTGTCTTTGTTAACAAGGTCATTTATCCCCATAAAAATTTTTGAGAGACAAGGATTGAAGAAAGCTGCCATAAGTCATGTGGTACTAAAGACACTCAGAGGTAACTGTGGATGCAAAAACACATCTTTATCAGAACAAAGTAAAAACTGATTAACAACATGTTTGCTTTTGCCTCCTAACAAATTAGCCGCAGCTCACAGAAACACCATGTACAATGAGATCTGAATTTTAACCACCGCCACCCCCGCCCCACATGGGAAAGAAGAAGTTAAACAGGAAGAAATTTAGAGGACCAGGCAGGTAATAAGGAGCTTTTGTAGCACAGTGCTACATTTGACTGCTGACCAGAAGATTGGTGGTTCAAACCCACCAAATGCTCTGCAGAAGGAAGATGACGTAGGTAATAAACATTTCCAAGGGCAGAGTTGGGAATATTATAGTTATGGGGGGCATTGCTTCAACTTCCTAAGAGAATTTTTTCTGTTTTACATAAAAAGAGAAATAGTAGGTAAGAGAGCATTCTGGACTGGCAGGGAAACCTAGAAGCCTCAGAAATCATGACTCTGTGCATGGGGACTATTTCTTCAACTTTGCTTCTCTGGTCTAACCTTCAAAAGGTCCTAATTCAGCACATCACTCATATATACAGAGTCACACTTAATAACATGTCTGGTCAGTGTGTTTTGTTTTTCGGTCCTTTCAGCTCTCTGTGCTCTCATTGTTTAGCAGGTTCTGACCTCCTACTGAATTTAAGCAGTAAGGCTCCAGAAAGGTTAATGATTTCATGTTTGATGTGCCATTAGCAAGAAATAAAGTAACTTTAGACTTGGGTTGTTTTAAAGGATTTATTGATGTTCTTTATGGCTGTATTTCATTAGTTTCTTTATGGCAGCATTACATGAGTTGACTATGGTATCCTAGGAGTGGGGAACAGTTGAAAGGTAAAGGAAAACTACACTGGATACACAGCAGTTATCATTTTCCCAAAATGCTAATACTCCAGATGTTCATGTCTGTCTGCTTCTCATGTACTGTTTATCCCTGGGTTGAAGTGGAGCACCAAAGAAAGTGAGATCTATAATGTTAGAAAGCAGAACATATGAGTGGCATCAATATCCACTGAAACCAAATTGATTTAAAACCATTCTTTGAGAAACTGCTGCTATCAGTTTTGAGGAGTCAATGGGGTCTCAATCCCTGGAGATTTATAGAATCATTCAGACCTCCTTACCTATCATACAACTCTTATGATCCTGTCTGGAGACAGAGGATTGAACTGGTCAATTGCAGTAATACTGTGGTTGAGAACCTGCATACCTAGGGGCATGTCACTTATTCTGTGTTTTTCTCCTTTCCTTTACCCTATGCTTAGTTAGCCTTTAGAATTGGGTGGCTTTGTAAGAATCAGGCCCTTACCCACTTGTCTGGCATTTTGACAAATATGGGAATTATACACTTTGCCACTCAAGGGCTGTTGAGTGTTTTGAGTGTGTCCTAACAGCAGGCTGGCTCTCATAGAGTTTTAATGGATACAGGAAGTCTGATAGAAAGGACCTTTGAGGAAAGGTTTGATTTCTAGTGCTGTGACTAAAAAGGAGCACTCACTGGACCGGACTCTGGCTTTCATACCTCAGGTCATTGACTGTTAAGATTTTGGTCCTGAGAAGCCAGCCTTGTATTGCTGACTGAGTAAGAACCAGGAAAGCACAGTGGTAGAATAATTGCTCCCTAAGCACCTTATCTGGGCCTGAGATGTGAAGCCTGGCCCTGCCCTCTCATCTCTGGGAAATCAGCTATGTTTGGACTCTGAGCTTAATGTTTGGCACTTGGGCCTCATCTCAAAAGCTGGGGCAGAATGGAATGCCCATTCCTTGCTGGGCCATCTGACAAAGAAGGGAGTGACCATGTGGGTGCCTCAACAATTATGCACAAGGGTCAAAGGAAAGGTCCGGGGACCATATCCAACCATCTCTGTCTCTGCTTTTGCTGCAAGAAGGGACTCTTGCTGATGAGGCTTTATTTTTCTGTATCACAAGAAGGAGATCCATCTGCTATGCTGCAGTAAACAAGCCCAGTATGACCTTTCTTGAACTATATAGCTTTCAACACCCAGACCTTCTGATAAAAGAAAAATGGATGGAAGGGCCTCAGAAATGGCTGGCTTTTGACTCCAGAAAGTGCTCAAATTCAGGTGAGAGTATGCTAAAGGCAGACACTCGAGGATGATGCCTCCCCAACTATAGTGAGGTCCCTGGTCAATGATCATCAGACTGGCAATGGGGGAGTTAAATATTATTATTATTTTTTTTTAATTTCTTAGACCATTGGAATGTGCTTTTGTGTCTGTTCAGTTTGACCAGAGGTTGACCCTTGTTTTATTCCTTTAAGTATTCTGGCTTGTGTAAGGGCCAACTTTGATATCCAACATCACAAGTTTCTTCCATGTGGCAGATGAAATAGAGATTTATTTTTTTCCTTTCTTCAAGGAACAGTGAGGGGCAGGGTTGTTCTTCACACAGCCTCATATAAAACCATACCTGAGGTATTTGAGAGTGAATGCACATATATGGACATAAATACCTGCTCTTGAGAGCAAAATGGCTCAGTGGCTCATTGTATAGATACTGGCACAGACTAATGTTTTGAATCCTAGTTTTCCATTTCCTAGCTGTATGTGATCTTTGGTGTGCTACTTTATCTCTGTGTGTCTCAGTTTCCTCATCTATAAAATGGGTCACTAATCATGCTGTTGCAAGTAATAAGTGAAGTAATATGTGTGAATTTTTTTGGACAGTTCATGGAATAAATAAGTATATTCTAGCTATTATTATTTTATTATTACCTCACCTTCTACTGCATATACACAGGCTTTAATATAGATACTCTCAATATCACAAAAACCAATACATATTCTCTGATGAATTCCCAGAACTTTGGAGTCTGTGCTTTTGGTTTAGTGCTCTTGTAGGTCAGTGTTTCTCACAGTGTGTGAGGAAGTTAAGACCTCTAACTAGGGCAGATCTATATTTAATCTCCTCTGTAGCCATCCTCTTCACTCACATTGCCCCAGCTCTCTGTAAACCATGTTCTCCCCTAATGTGAGGTAGAGAAAGGGCAAAATTGTTTAGGGTAATGAGTCTGATAAGGTCTTTTGCCCTAATATAAAGTTTAAACTTAGATACAGATTTGTTAGATATATGAAATAATCATATTAATTTATATATGAATGTGTAGAAGCTTCTCTGTTTATATAATTAGTATTTAAATCCAAAGTAGTAACAAGGATGTGATACCTGTACATCAATATGAACTTAAATCTCATTTTCATAGTATCCACTTGCTTCTTAGCAGCATATTCAATGTGTTTATTATTTTTGCACTTGAAAGGGTTTATAAAGATTAATAATGATCATGAAGTACCTCAAAAATGAAACATATACAACTTGAGTCAATGTTTATACCTGAGAAGTTTGTAAGTTGAAATTTCCTTCTGTATAAATTAATAATCTGAATTAAAATGTGAGTCTTGGCTCTGAATAGTAAGGCTCACTTTTGCTGATCACTACACTGTACTTGTAGAGGCACTAATATTGGTATCAGAAACAGGTCTCCTTCTGGTTGTGTACTACACACAGTTGCTTGTCTGAGCATTGAGGACTGAAACCCAACCTGTGTTACGCTTGGACAGCTATGTGATCAGCTTAGGGCTACACCAGCCAAAGGAAGTGGCATCTGCCCTTTTCTAATTGGATTTTTTTTTTCTAATTTTCAGTGAGTGCTAAAAATGGCCTTCGATGAGTATGAGTTCAAGTCCTGGCAAATTACTAATTAACATTGTGAACTTGGAAAAGTCAATTTTCTGAAAGGTACATTCTCATATATAGCTTGGTTACAGGAGTGTTGTGAAAAAGGAAGAAAATATATGTACAAAGCAGATATGCTAACAATTTCCAAGTTACATCCTTATCTTAGTGCCTGGCTGTTGTAGGTGCCGGGAGTGGAGTATTGCATGAGACAAAGTCCCTTTAATCTTCTCCAGGACATTTCCACTTGGTTGCCCATGTTTAACTCAGACTTACTATGCCCCAAACAGGAATTAACAATTTTCTTCTCAGTCTTCCTCTGCCTCCTGTGTCCTTATCTCACAGCTGGCATCACACTCACTAGATTACCCAGTTCAGAACCCAGAGAGACATGTTAGACTCTTCACTCCTACATATAATCATCAATATTCATTACTTATTTCTCCCTAATACTTCTATACAATTGCTAGTGTCTTGGTTCACTTTCTTACTTCTTATAGAGATGATGATCAAAAGGATAATAACAGAGACAGTGATTTATTTATGAAACACACATGTACTGAGAAGTTGTTAAGTACCAACCAATATTTTCAGTCAAAATACAGTCAATATTATCATTAGTCAATAAGTCATTAGTCATTAGGGAAACACAAAACCACAATGAGACACAATTACATACGTATTACTCCATCTAAAAACAATAACAATCTGATAATACCAAGTGCTGGCAAGGATGCAGAGTAACTAGAAATCTCAAAAATTGCTACAAAGAATGAAAAATAGTACAGTCAATTTCTAATACATTTTGTCAATTTATTTATTTATTTATAATAAAATTAACCATACACCTAAAGTATGTCCCAGCAATTTCAGTCCTAGGAATCTGCACAAGTGAAAAAAAAGCTTTGTTCACACACAAAAAAATATGTATATGGATGTTTATAGATGTTTTATTCATAATCTCCAAAAAATCAGAAACAATTTCAATGTCCTTCAGTTGGGAAATGAAGAAATGTGGTATAGCTATACAATGGAATACTATTCAGCAATAAAAAGGCACAACTGATATATGCAACAGAACAATGTAGATGAATTTCAAATGTATTATGCTAAAGGAAAGAAGGGTATTATTTCATTTATATGACATTGGAAAAGGCTAAACTACAGGGATAGAAAACACAGGAGGCATATCCAGCTAGAGGTGAAGGGAGGAATAAATTATAGAGAGGCATGACCATCAAATCCAGATCTCTTTGACTATACCACTAACTTCCCACAGACCAGACACCTAATAAGTGTAGTTTGTAGTCTTATTATTGATAGCTAAGCTTCTTCTCTCCTTTCCTAGAATAAGCTCTCCTTCCACTTGGAATCACACCTCCTTCAGGCTGTTAAAGTGCCCTTCCTAAATACAATCTTGTTTTCAGGACTCTGATGTTGAAAATTATTCAGTGGGTTCCTATTACTTCCATTACTGGAATACCTCAGTAGATCCTCTTCAAATACCTTAGCTTGTGGGGCACATGGCCCTTCACACAATTTCCCTGTGTGTCTTTGATTTCCTTTTACATCTCTTCCTCATAAACTCTTCCTTAGCTTTTCCCAATGATCTGAAGTGCCTGCAATTTACCAACTTAGTGATACTCCACCTTTTGTCCTCCTGCTTGAATATCTTTTCCTATATTGCTTTGTCATTGCAACTCCTACTCTTCCTTCAAAAGCTAACATGGAATCACTACTCTAGGAAGTCATCTCCTTATGCACATTATTTTCACAGAAGGCACTGTGTGTTGTCCTGTGTATCTGCTGACAAAAAAAAAAGTGGATTCTTGAAGACTGGGACCATATCTCATTGTATCCCTAGCCCTGACCTAAGTTTGGCACAGACTAAACACCTAATAAGTGTATTTTGACTGGAATTGCTTTGTAATTATAAACTGTAATTACTATCTTACAGATAAGCATCTGTCCTTTCAGAATGGAAACAAATCTAAATGATATATTTGCCTTAGTTAGATTAGTTTATTTTGGTTTTCTATTTCTCAATGGCCAACAGCTTATCCACAAGACTGAGAGGTGAGAAAGAGTACAAGATATTAAGCTCACATGTGATATAGGGACTTTTCCTAGACATCATCTATTGGTGCATCCAATTGTGTTAATTTTGGATTAGAAAGATGAAAGCTAGTGACAAAGATAAGCATATACAAAGTCTTTGTTATTTGGAAAATGTGACTGGTGAAAGAATTCTTAAGCTGGTGTGAAGTATATGGTATGGACTTAGATTCTGACTAGAAGATGCTATGGTTTGCCTGGAAAGTAATTAAGTGAGCTGGTCTGTCATCTGTCCTGACATGGGCTTCCACAAGGCTATTTTGTGGTTAATAAGAAGGAAGCCTGTAGCACTGGGACATCTCACTTTAGCAGCTGTAATAACTGTTAGGTGGACTTTGGCTCTGGAAATTGTTAGGAAGCCTGGAGGGACATGCCACTGATTCTAAGCTGTTTCTTGTAATTCCCTTAACTACCCTTGGCTGGCCTGGTTATTAAGAAATGTAATTCCCCAGTCTTGTTAGCTAAACAATCACTCTTGCTTCACATGTGAATATATATGTGTGTGTGTGTGTGTGTGTGTGTGTGTGCGTGCTTTCATCTTTGACTCTCGTGGTTCTAAGTTTTATTTAACAAGTGGTAGATCTTCAAATCTGAAGGGCATTTTTATATTCTTGGAGTCAACATTCATTACAAATATTGCAAAATACAATGTCTGAGAGCATTCATCTCTGGGAGGGGCAGAAGCAGTGGAAGGAACCAGCAGAAATGTGGGAGGGTAGAGGGCTGGGTTCTCATCCCTCCTGGATACAGTGGATCCTGGGAGGTCTTGCCCCAGTCTGGGATCCTAAGGAAGCTTTATAGCCTTGATCACTCCTAGAGCTCCCAAGATGAGCGCTCCTGACTGCCATGTTGAAAATGTCAGCCCCAGATGGTCTGATGGTTACATTTTCTCAAAACAGTTGGGAACCTCTGCCAACTTCTCCAAGGATTGTAAAGATAAATTTTAAATACTGATTAACAGAGGAAAATGTACTTGAGCTGGAGATAGATTTTTTTTTTCCTCCTTCCCTCCACTTGCTACAAAAACAACCTATGATGATTCAAAACTTAAGAAATAAATAATGGCTTTACTGAGAAAAGATGTCCAAAGGGAAGATGACAAAATTGAAGGAAAATAAATTAAGAGGTGTAGGGTGGTACTGAGGGTTTTCTCTCATTTGTTTTCCCCAAATTCCAGAGGCCCTGAGATGTCAATACTTTGCTCTCACAGTGAGTCTTCTGCCTGTATATGTGTCTTCCAACCCAAATGCCATCAAATTGATTTCAACTCATAGTGACCCTATAAGACAGAGTAAAATTGTCCATAGGTTTTCCAAGGTTACACATTTTTACAGAAACAGACAGCCTCATCTTTATCACATGGAGCAGCTGATGGGTTTGAACCACACACCATGACATTAGCAGCCAAATGTCTTAAACACTGTACCTCCAGAGCTCCTTCATGTGTTTTCCAGGAACCCCCTTATTATTCTTCATCCTGCTATGCTGTCTCTTGGGATGTAAATTCATATGTGTCCAATTAATTTGCAAAATGAACTGATGAAACCCAAGGTGTCAAGAGTGTGAGAATTTGGAGGATCCAGGTAACTAGGAACACTATAGTTCTTTGTGCCTTGGCTTCAAGCCTCCTCTCACTCTCCAGACAAGTGTGAGGAAATCTAAACCAAGTTTCCTTCCCTCCCTGAAAAAAAGTAGTCAGTTGGTCCATGTTTGTAGTAAGAAATCAGATGATTTTTGTTGGTCTTACCTTAAAACTTGTGTTTTTAACCAAGCTGGTGTTTGGATTCCAGCCCCAGTTCTGAGATTTGAAGAATTTTACCATTTACAATTTCTGACCCCATGTATGTCAAAACCTCTAATTACAGTCCCTGAGAGGGAAGGATAAGAATCCACCACCTAATTTTGATTTTAACTAGGTACGTCAAATATGGAGCAAAAGCAAAAAATGGAAGTGTGAGTGTAGCATAAACGCAGGGAAGTCTATACAGTTTCCTTCTGGATATTTCAATGGGAAAGAATCATAGTCATGCTGGGATATGGAATCCTGAAAGGTGCTTAATGTAAGCCAGTAGCTATTAATAGCATTTTCTCTCAAGAAGCCTTCCAAATTTGGTTCTTAGGTTCAGCAATGCCCACTATTAACAGGAAGTGGGAAGTCTGTGCTCTGTACATCCCTGGTCCTTATTCTCACACAGCCTGGACACTTCTGCCAGACCCTGCCAACACCCAGCTATCATGGAAATGCCTTCAATTTCATAGGCATTGCCCAGTTGCAGCCCCGGGTGTTTCCTTGTCTGAGGGCAGTCTGACCTCCCATTTGATTGCTGCTGATATAATGAGGAGTAGTTTTAGGACATTATCTACCGCTTCTCTTCCTTGACTCTTAACTCTGAGGTTCCAAGGTCTTCCTTAGTGTCTATCCTGAAGTCTCTATCCTCCAACTATCAGAGGGGAATATGATATTTTTCCCGTGTAATGGTGTTCTAGCTCTAACCTACCCTTTCCCTTTCTCCTCTCCTTAGCGTGATTTTCCCCTGCCTATAGCTCAGGTGGTCTTTCAGTAGTGTGCCTGGTGTAAGCAGAACCATTGTTTGCCTGTGGAGTGTGATATGCCAACAGTTGTGGGAAGGATGTACACAGTTATCTTTAGAACTAGGTGGCGTCTGTACAGCTAAATTAAATTTTTCCAAACTCCACCGCCCAGTCCTGCAAATAGTAGGAGTGGTTGGAGTTCCACTTGCTCTTACATGGCATTGAGTTAGTAAGTAATGATATGCATAAATTCAGTGTATCCCTCAAGGCCCTGATTTACCCCAACCGCAAAAAAAGCCCCACTGCCATCGAGTCAATTCCGACTCACAGAGACCCTCATAGGGGGGTTTTGAGGCAGTAAATAAATGTTTACGGAAGTAAATCGCCCCACCTTCCTCCGAATGGTTGGTTGATTGGAATCGCCAGTTTTCTGGTTAGCAGTCAAATGCCTTAGGCACTCTCAGCACCAGAGCTCCTTGCACAACCCTGGGACCTTAATAATCTACCTTTATGCTCAGAGTCTCAGTTCAAACAATACTGATTATTATTTATTTACACATTCCTTCCTTAGCTCTTCTGTCAGCATTACTACTATACTCTGCTCTGACAGTTTATTGCTTAAGGCTGCTAACCAGAAGATCAGCTGTTTAAATCCACCAGTTGTTCTGCAGGAAGATGAGGCAGTATTCTTCCATAAAGATTTACAGCCTTTGAAACTCTATGAGGGCAGTTTTACTCTGTCCTATAGTGTTCCTATGAGTTGGAATGGACTCGATGGCAGTGGATCTGAATTTTGTGTGTTTTTTACACTTATCTATGGTTCTATCTATCATCTATCCTTCTATAATCTATCAACATATTTATCTAGCTATACAAACACACGTGTTTACATGTATATTCTTTCAGTCTTTAAAACTCAATTGTAGACTCCCTAAGTGAAACATTTTCATTTTCTTACTGAAGTAATGGCCAGCATTCTTCATAAAAATGCACATGAATTAAAAGCAGGTACTGTCTTTTCTGGTAGGACATATTCAAATACTGAGCAATTGCATTCTTTCTATATATATCCAAAAGAAATTAAAACATACATATAAATGAAAATTTGTACAAGAGTATTCATAACAGCAATATTAATAGTAGCCGAAAAGTGGAAGCAACTCAAATGTCCATTAACTTATTAAAAAATAAAAAAAATCAAGCTCACTTCCATCAAGTTGATTCCAACTCATCACAACCCACATTGGGTTTACAAGCCTGTAGATCTTTTCTTTGTGTGTGTGTGTGTGTGATTTGTATGAAAATTTACAGAGCAAATTCATTTTCCATACAGCAGTTCATATACACTTTGTCTCATGACATTGACCACAATTTACCACAATGCAACTTCCTCCCAATAGTTACCTCTTCCCTGTGTCCATCCCTCCATGCACTCTTGCCCCCTGAGCTGTCTCCCTGGCATAAGCAGTCCATCTTTGTCCCATGATTGTTTTCTCCAAGGAGTGTATCTACCTCAGGTAAATGTTCAAATCATATGCCTGTCTTTTGTATGGCTAGAAGCCACAGGTGTGGGTTCAATTCCAGACCTGAATGGCAGCTAGGAAGGTAGGAGCCATCGTCTCAGTGGTTCCACCAGGCTCTACTGGACAGCAATCATGCCCGCCCCCCAGTTTTTTTTCTTTCTCCAAATGATTTTGAGTTTTGTTCTACATTGTTCTCCCTCTCTATCCAGGATCTCCTACACAGATTCCCTGCCAAGTGGTTGACAGTGGTAGCTGGCATCATCTAGTTCTTCTGGTCTCATAGTCGTATACACTGCAGATCAGATGGTGTACCAGTTACTAGGACTAATTGTTTCCATGAATTTTTGGTTTTCTTCATTCTTCTTTGCTCTGGACAAGGAAAGACCCATCGTTGTACATAGATGGCAGCTTGCAAGCTTTAAAGATCCCAGTGGTTACTCGCCAAAGTAGGAGGTGGAACAATGATTTGTGTAGTATGTTATGCCAATTGAGCTTGATGTCCCCTGCGACTGTGGTCCCAAGCCCACAGGTTCAACTGCTCTGTCCCACTGGGTAGCTGGCTGTGACCAAGCAGTGACTACAACCTTGCACCTTGTCAGCTCTACTATACACCTGGGAATTCTGATCATTCACATAAACTTATAGGACCACTGTCTGCCAACCCTATATATGTTCTTG
>NW_006921808.1:3751634-3771256 GCF_000298275.1 Orycteropus afer afer
GCTTTTCAACTCTTTTAAAGTCTGATTTATGTATTTTGGGGCTCTTTCATTGGGTCCATAGATATTTATTATGGTTATATCTTCATGTTCCTTTGATCTTTTTGTTGTTGTTGTTGTTGTTGTTGTTATGCCCTGAGTCATAGTGACCCTTCCTTGGGTTTCCGAGGAAGTATCACTACGGAAGTAGGATTGCCCAACCGTCCTTCCGGTTTTGATCTTTTAATCATTATATAATGTCCTTCCTTTTCTTGTAAGGTACTTTTTGTCTTAAAGTCAATTTGATCAGAAAGTAATAATGCCACTCCTTCTTTCTTACAGTTGTCGTTTGCTTGATACATCTTTTTTCAACCTTTGATGTTTAGTCTATTTTTGTCTTTATCTCTAAGGTGTGTCTCTTGTAGGCAGCATATTGATGGGTTTTGTTTTCTTATCCAATCTACAACTGTCTTTTGAGTGGTGCATTTAATCCACTAATATTCAGTGTAATTATTGACAAGTATGAGTTTGTTGCCATCATTTTGTTATGTGTTTTATCATGGTGTCCCTGGTTTCTTTGTTCCATATTATTTTCTGTGCTGAGCTTATTATGTTTATGAATCATGTTATTTCCTTTGCTGCTGTTGTTTTAGTATTTGGTGAATATTTGTGCTTGCCCTCTTTTTATTGTGATAACAAGTTTATCATTTTTTTTGAGGTTATCCTATGTTTTATAATTTTTTCACCAAGTTCTATCTTGCAATTCTCTTAACTTCCTCACCATTTAGAAGTTCTGTAACTACACAGTATTTTCCCTTTTTGTTTGTAGTTGTCCTCACTTTCCAGTTGATATCTCTGGTTTCCTGTTTACAATCTTGTAAGCTCACCTTACTTTGTAAATGTGCATAGCTGTTGTTTCTGGGTTATGTCATCTTGTGTATTAATGGTTGGTTGTTATTTGTTATTTTTGATTCTCTGTTCAAAGGACTCCCTTTAGCATCTCTTTTAAGATTGGTCTGGATTTATCAAATTCTCATAGTTTCTACTTATCTGGAAATCTACTAATTTAACCATGATATTTGAGGGACAATTTTGCTGGGTGTATCATTCTTGGTTGAAAATTTTTCTCTTTCAGGGCTTTATATATACCATCCCATTGCCTTCCTGCTTGCATGGTCTCTTCTGAGAAATCAGAGCTTATTCTTACTGGCTGTCCTCTGTAAGTAACTTTGTTTTTCCCATGCTGCTCTCAGTATTCTGTTTTTGTCTTTGGTTTTGATGAGTTTGATGATGATATGTCTTGGTGATTTTCTTTTGGGGTCTATCCTGTTTGGGGTTCATTGGACTTTTGAATGGATATATTCTCATCCTTCATCATTTCAGGGAACTTCTACCCCAACAAATCTTGGACAATTTTCTCAGTGGTTTCACTTTTCTCTTCCTGTTCTGGAATTCAAGTGACATGTAAATTATTCCTTTTGATGGTATCCCACATGAACCTTAGGCTTTCTTCATTTTTTATTTTCTGATTGATCCCTTTCCAAAGAAGTATTCAGGTATTTGTCTTCAATGTAATTAATTCTGTCTTCCATTGCATCAATTCTATTCTTTTGCCCTTCCAAATAGATAATAGAAATTATCTATTTCTGACAATTTAGTATTAATCTTCTGGATTTCTATCTGTAGATTTAGAATCATTTCTAATTTTTCATTTACTTTGTCATTTTGTTCTTGTATTTCCTTCCAAAATTCTTCTAAAGTTTTTTATATGTTTTCTTTGGTGTGTCTCTCAATATTTTGAAGATATCTAAATATAATTTTTTTTGAGTTCCTTATCAGAGAGTTCCAATGCTGCTTCTTCCCCAGGGATGTGTTCTGGATCTATATCCTGCTTCCTTGCACTTTATCTTGCTTCTTTGTGTGGACTGTGATTGTCTGTTGTCTCCGAGATATCATGGTGTTTTTGTATTTAGATCTCTGGTAAATATTTGTGAAGAGCAGCCAAGGGTGAATCAGGCTCTTCTTGGTGTTTTTTTTTATCATTGGCCCATTCGTGGAGAAGGATGTGGTGGCTCTCACTCAGTAAGTGAAGTTGCAGGAGATGTGGGTATAGTTGTTGTACTTATTGGGACTATTGCTGTCTCCCACTCAGTAAGACAAAAAGTACAATTGCATAATCATCAAAAAATTAAAAGCACATGGAAGAAAAGTACACAGGTACAGTAACCAAAAGCAAAGAAAAAAGGAAAAAAGAAGAAGAAGAAAAAGAAAAAAGAAAACCTCCAATATTTGGGAATAGGACAATAAGAGAAAACAGGTAGGGAAGAAGAATAATGCAGAAAAAAATGGGAAAAATGTAAAAAGAAAAACAAGTAATGGGGTTAACCAAGAGAAAAAAAGGTGGAAAAATGTGCAACCAGGAACAGGGAAAAGAAAAAAAAGCTGAAAACTATGACCAAGGAGGGGAAGAATAAATAATAATAGTAAAAAGGACAAAAGTATTAATAATAATAATAGTTTTAAAACAGACAAAAACAAGCAAAATAAAAAGGAGAAAAAAGAAAGATGAAAAAGAAAGAAAAAAAAAATCAGGGGAGGTTAGAGCAGGGCACCCAGGTTCCATCTGAGCACACTGAATGAGATGGAGATCCTGTGGGCCCAGACAGTTGATGGGAGTGGGGGATGGGCTCACCTCCATTCCCCAAGTGTGTGTGGGGTATAAGAGTAACAAGGGTAATGTCACACCTTTTCAGTCATCAAGGTCCTGAGTGTCCTTTGGGTTACTGGCAAGCAGAACCTGTTCTTAAGCCCCTGGAATCTGGGAGTGTTGTCTCTTTAAATATCCAAAATGGTCAAGCCTCTTGTAAACATTCAAAATGGTGGCGCCCTCCAGACAGGCAAAAGTCCACAGCTTAGCCCTCCTTCCTCTTCGCTGCTGCTTCACCTTTTATTCCCCAGCCACCAAAGCAGTCCTCCATGCAGTCCCTGGCTAGAAGGGCTGAGTTTTATTTTAATTCTTAGATTCTACCACCACTCTGCAATCTCCAAGCTCTCTGTGCCATCAGTATCACTCAGGATCACTGCAAGACTACAGCTCCATATGTCTCCTTTTTTGGTATTTTCATGCAAATTCTTCTGCTAGTTGTGGTTTATTCCACTTCTATTCCCTTCCCTTCAAGGCTCAGGGGTCCAGGATTATATTCTCTATCTGTGTCAATTGGGTCCTCTTTTCTTTTTTGAAGAGGGTCTGTGCAGTCCTTTTGCCTATTCCATCATCATACCAGAAGTTCTCCAAGCCTGTAAATCTTTACAGAAGCAGACTGCCTCATCTTTCTACTGTGGAGTGGCTGGTTGGTTTGAACCACTGACCTTTTGATTAACAGAAAAATGCCTTAACCACTACACGAACAGAGCTTCTTTCAACTGATAAATGGGTAAACAAGATGTGATATCTCCACACACTGAAATGTTATTTGACAATAAAAGGGAATGAAGTACGGATACATGCTACAATGTGGAAGTACTGGTGCATGCTGTATATACAGCATTAATGAACCTTTAAAAATTATGCTAACCACAAAAGGTCATGTATTTTATGATTCTGAAACAAAAAAATAAATAAACCCACTGCCATCAGGTGGATTCTGACTCATAGTGATCCTATCAGATGGAGTAGAACTGCCTCATAGGATTTCCAAGGCTGTAAATCTTTGTGGAAGTACAGCCTCATCTTTCTCCTGTGGAGTGGCTGGTGGATTTGAACCACTGACCTTTTGGTTAGCAGCCAAATGCCTTAACCACTATGCTGCCAGAGCATGTCCAGAATAAGAAAATCTGTAGAGATCAATCACAGATAACTACTTGCTGACATCTGGCATATAAGGTTGGGGGGAAATGTGGAGTGACTGTTAATATGTAAAAAATTTCTTTTTGGGGTGAATATATCCTAAAACTGATTGCAGTTAAATGTTGAATTGGCAAAAGTCGTGTGATAGAAATATTTAAAACAATGGCAAAAAGAAAAAAAAAAATAATAAAAGAGAATAGTTACTGAGACTGCATTTATACATCAAACAACTCATGACATTCTGTTCCTTAGCTTGGAGGTTTAGTGTCATGATTTGATGGGACATCCAAGTTAATTGGCTTAATGAAGTGTTTAGTGCTTCTGTTCTACCTCCTAGTTCATTGCACAGTGTCCAGATTTTTAAAAGTTTGCAAGTGGCAATCCAAGATACAACAATTGGTCTCTATTCATTTGGAGCAACAGAAGAAGTCAGAAATTGGAGTAGAAAATGGAAAATGTGGCTAATTGCTTCCAAGAACAACTGATTTCTTTGCCAGGAGATCAGAACTTGATAGTGCCTGGCTACCATTACTGAACATTTTGATCAAAGAATATATAAAGAATATTGATCCATTGGGGAAAATGAAGAACAGGATTTCAAATTCTCAGACTCTAGACTTTCTGAAGCCACGAAAGCTGCATGAACTCCTTAAACTACTGTCCTGGATTATCTTTAAAACTTTAAACAAAACTATCATCTGAAGTCATCTTAAAGTTGATCAATCAAGTTGTTCAGTCATAGATTATGTTTGGTTGTGTATATTCTCAACAACAACAAAATAAATAAAGTTTAGGAAAAAATTGATTGTGATGAAATTTTCAAAATTTTGTGAACACACTAAAAGTTATTGACTTTCATACTTTAAATAAATGTGTTGTATGGTACCTGGATATAATTCAATTTGAAAAATGTTCAAATAGAAGTCAGTGTAAAATTTTCTTAGCAAAATTAGAGATAAATTTTACTAAGTTATTTCATCTTACTTTTTCAATCTTTGGGTAAAGCAAATGATTCAAAAAGCTGGAATATATGAAGAAGAATGTGGCATCGGTATTGGAGGAAGACACATTAATAACCTGTGATGTGCAGATGAGACAGCCTTGCCTGTTGAACACAAAACAACAAAACAAAACAAACAAACAAAAACTTGAATTTACTAGTGGATATTAAAGACTAAATACCTCAGTATGGATTACACCTCCAACATAAAGTAAACAAAAATCCTCACAACTGGACCAATAAACAACATCATGACAAACAGAGAAAATATTGAAGCTGTCAAGGTTTTAATTTTATTGGATCTACAGTCAACACCCATGGAAACAGCAGTCAAGAAATCAAAGTATTGCATTGGGTAAATCTGCTGCAAAAGACCTCCTTCAAGTGTTAAAAGGAGAGATGTCACTTTGAGAACTAAATTGTAGCTCATTGGAGCCTTGGTATTTTCAAATGCCTCATATACATTAAGAAGGTAAGCAATGAATAAGGAAGACTGAAGAAGAATTTATGCCTTTGAATTATGATGTTAGCAAAGAATATTGAATAATATACCATGTACTGCCAGAAGAATTAAAAAAAAAATGCTTTGAAAGAAGTACAGTGAAAATGCTCCTTAGAAGAGAGGATGATGAGACTTCTTTTCACATCCTTTGGACATGGCATCAGGAGAGAATATATCCTGAAGTACAGCATCATGCTTATTAAAGTAGAAGGTCAGAGAAAACGAGGAAGACCGTCAAGAAGATAGAGACATAGTCGCTGCAACAATGGCCTCAAACACAGCAATGACTGTGGAGATCATGCAGGGCTTGGAAGTGTTTTGTTCTACTACACGGAGGGTTTCTATGAGTCTCATTAGACTCAACAGCACTTAATACCACAACACAAGGATGCTTATCTCTTCAGAACATACATTCCTAAAATTTGGCCAAAGGGCTGCTGTTCCCTTCCAGAAGCCATTTAGAGTGAAACACAAGCATCAAATCCTAACCAGCAATAAACTGGATGGAAAGAGAGCCTAAAGTTGGAGCAAATCTATTTTCTGACATTTACCCATTTAGAGAGAATGCCACTTCTTATATAATAAATTGAGAGATGTCTATCTCCACATTTCACTGTGCAAAACAGCATTGATGCTCTGAGTTGCCTGTGCTCTATTTTTTGATGATCTGGGAAGAAAGATGGAAGAGGCATATTGGGGAGATATATGAAGGAAAAGGAGCTGCTCTCATAAGAAACCTTAGAGTCATCCCTGACAGCTCTCTCCTGCCCCCAACATGTAATGAACTACCAACTGAATCTCTCTCCTTTTGTTAATCTCCACTGCTGTTGCTGGAATGTAAGCTGCTCTCTTATTCCTTTATCATCATCTTTTTCCTGAATTACCAAACTAACCTCCTTAACTAGTTCTGAATTCAGTTTCATGCTATTGCATTTGCTACCTCCTTCATATTTCTATTTCATACTGCAATTACTCTGCAATTTTTACATTTGAGATTTAAAAATGCAAATCTGACCTTGGCATTCTCCTTTTAGAAATGTAACTCTTCTATCCAAATTCTTCTAGGAAAAAGTCCAAAATCTTCTCACAGTTTACAAAATCCTGCATAATCTGACCCCTGGTTACCTTTCCGGCCTACTCCTCTCCATCTACACACACACACATATTGGTCTTCTTTCAGATCCGAACAACCCCAAACAGCAACTCCCAAGTTCAGGACTTCAGTGTATGTCATTCCTTCTGCCTAACACTTTTCCAAACCTCTTCTTTTAATTAACTTTTCCTTGTTTTTCAAATTTCAACTTAAATGTCATTTTCTCAGCAAAGCCTCTACTTTTTTCCTACCAAAGCCCCACCCCCCCGCAAAAAAAAAAAAAAAAAAAAACCAAGCCCACTGCCAACAAGTGAATTCTGACTCATAGTGACTGTGTTTATGTGTCAACTTGGCTGGGCCTGGTTGAATGGCTGGGCAGCTGGATGTATTATTCCCTATGATGAGACTGGTAATTATCTCCATGGTGAAATCTCCTGTGAGCAGCTGTGCCTTAGGGATGTGGTCTGCTTCCTGTATATAAGGAGAAGCCTTGGGGAATGGTCTCTAGCTTATGGCACACTTGGACCCTGCATATAGCCATGTCATTGTTCAGCAGCCTGCCATGCTTTGCTGACCTTGGGACTTACAATGGACTTGAATTAATGGCCTGCCATGTTGTTTGGTAACATTGGGACTGTGCCTTTTTACTTGTCAACCTTGGGCTTGGCAGCCTTAGCAGCCAGCTGCTGTCTGAGTGAAGAAATGTTCCTAGCTTCAGTGGGCTGGGAGCTAGACGAAGAGCTGAAACCCAAGGCTGAGGTGCTTTCACCCACCCCCCTAGAGCTTGGCACTTTGAACTTGAACTTAAAGCCTCCAAACTCTAAGAGAATAAACTCCTATTTGTTAAGACCATCCTATTTGTGGTATATTCTTGTCAGAGCTGCACTAGGTAACCAGAACAGTGACCTCCATATGTTTCCCAAGGCTGTAAACCTTTATGGAAGCAGACTGCTTCATCTTTTTCCCATGGAGCACCTGGTAGGTTCAAACCACCAACCTTTTGGTTAGCAGCTGAATGTCTTACCACAGTACTACCTGAACTCCTTCTTTCACTCCCAATGTTTCATTATATGTTCTTATATCGCAGTAATTCCCCTTCATAACTTTAAAACAACCATCATAATTATGATTTTTTATTGGCATAATTATTTCTGCTGTGTCTGTCTTCATAACTAGACCATGTTGCTGCCATTGTTAGATACAATTGAGTTGTTTCCAACTCATAACAACCTTATGTACAACAGAATAAAACATTGCCTGGTTCTGTGTCATCCTCACAATTGTTGCCATGCTTGAGCCCATTGTGGCAGACACTGTGCCAATCCATCTCATTGAGGGTCTTCCTCTTTTTCATTAATCCCCTACTTTACCAAGGTTTCTAGGAAGGGCAGGTTGTGTCAGACTCATTCCCCAATATATCTCCAGGACCTAGCTCTGTTATGGCCAAATAGTGTGTTCACTCAATCACTGTTAGTGAATGAGGCAATAGCAGTGACCATGGAGGAAGAGGGGATGGGTTGGATGTGGTATGAAGAAAGAAGATATGGTGTGCCCAGCGTGAGGAGGAGGTAGATAATGGGAAAATGGTCTTAGTGGCCATGTCACTGGTACTTAATTATGTCCTCTGGATTTCATTAGATTGGTAGGGTGCCATTATCACCTCCAGGAGGGAGCTGCCATTTGCTGTTGTTCTTTTGCATAGAGATAACCATCTGTCTCTCCTACAGAGTCTGCTCTGAGCCATCAGTGATAACGAAGCTGGGCTTGTTTTGATTGTGGGCTTCTTTTACTGTCACCTCTGCTGCAGTAGAAGAGTCAGCAGGGTGTTCACTCCAAGAAAAGATCATTTGTAGATTTCCTTGCCTGAAGAAAGCAGGGATAGATTTCTTTCCTTCTCTTAAAACTTGTCAGTCTTGGAAACAAAGGGACTGCCCCAAGAGGCAACAAGTATTCTGTGACTGGGGACAGACAGATGCAGATTCATACCTTGGCACTGCCACTTTCTAACCACATGACCCTGTACATGTTTTATTACCTCACCAAGACATGGGATACCCATTTCAAATTGGGCACAGATAATACCCCATAAGGCTCCATGATTAAAACAATTGGCTGCTAACCAAAAGTGGTTCAAACTCACCAGCCACTCAATAGGAGAAAGATGTTGCAGTCTACCACTGTAAAAACTTATAGCCTTGAAAATCTTATGGGACAGTTCTACTTTGGCCTATACAGCACCTATGAGTAGGGCAATGGGTTTGGTTTTGGTTTGTTAAGGCAATTGTAATAATTCAATGAAATATTTTGTGGAAAGCCCATAGCACTTGGAAGGAAAACTCAACAAATGTTAGATATGTTATTAGGTATTTGTTTTGGTGCCTTAATACCCTTCATACAAAGGCTTGTTATTAATAATGAATGAACCAACATTCTTACAGCTTTACTTTAAGTCAGTTTTCTACTGCTGTGTGGGGAACAGATAGTCACCATGTCTCTGATGGTGCCTTTAGGGACAGGTGTTAATCAACTCAAGGATTGTACAGACTAGGTGGTCTTTCTTTTTTGTCTCAGGTTGCCTTGCTAACTTTAGCCAGTTGTTCAGCAAATGAAGAAGATTGGCAAAAAGAAGTATGAACACGGGCAAAGAGTTTCATTATTGCTGCTGACTAGTGGTGTAACATTGAATAAGCCACTTAATCTCTCTTTACCTCATTTTTCTCATTTATAAAGATTTTATGCTAGTACCAACCTTTCCTCTATGGGTTGTTGAAAGGTTTAAATAAAATGACATATATAAAGGCCTAAAACAGAGCATGAAACATAAGAGTCATATTAAGCAGCTTCTTAAATACGTATCTAATTCTGGTTTTACCAACATAAATACATCTCCAAGTTTGGAAAATGCTTTTCAAGTCATGCATTTTGCTGGAGAGACTTGAAGTTTAGCAATGCTGCTCCATGTATGGACAGGACATTTATGTAACTGTCTCTAATACCATCAAAACCAGTTTTAATTTACTTAGGCTTTTTTTTTTTTTTTTTTTTTGAGGCCCTCCTTGATTACTCAAGGAGCTACAGTGCTTCAATTATTAAGGCATTTGTCTGCTAAACAGTGTCTCGACAGTTTAAACACACCAAAAAGATGAGGCAATCTACTTTGGTAAAAATTTACAGCCTTGGCAACTCTATGGGGAAGTTCTACTCTGTCCTATAGGGTTGCTATGAGTCAAAATTTACTTGATGGCAGTGACTTTGGTTTTGTTTTGGTTCTCAAGAGATAATAATTTGAATTTGCTTCATGTCTGTGCTATCTCTCTTAAATGGACTCCCCAATTCATGGCTCCCCATGTTACTACTTTAATGATCATTCTAATATGAAAATCTGATGGTGCCCCCTCCAGCTTAAATATTCTTCATTGCACTTCTATCACTTTTAGAAAATGGTCCCATCTCTTGCCATTGCTTTTCAGATACTCTACACCCAAGCCACTACGTGCAGTGTTTAAAGAAAGCTCTTTCACACGTTTATCCTTTTCCTTTGAAATATTATTTCCTCCTTGAAGGACTTCCACCATAAAAGTAGTGTATAGAGACAGAAAGCAAGTCATAGATTTTCTACAGTGGGGTTGGGGGTGAGAAAGGGAAGGGAGAGATTACAAAGATGCAGAAGAAAACTTTGGGTGTTAAGGGATAAGCTCATTATTTCAACTGTGGTCATATTTATTAAAATGCTCCATCTTTAAGGACACTTTCTCTGGGTGCCTCTTCTCCAAAGTAGAGGTATGTTCTCATAGTCCTCTTTGTAAACATCCACCTCATCAATTACCACATTCAACCAGAGTGTTTAGGATACCAGCTTATCTCTCACTAGATTGTAAGACACCTAAGGACGGGGGCTGTGCCATTTTTATCTGTACAATGTGAATTGTGTCCTCAGAATCTGGGACTTAAATCCAAATAATCACTTATGTTTCTTGGAACTATTACCTAAGATGATGATTTCTTTTTTTTTAAATTCTGAATGCTCTAATTCCTTAAGCCAAATCCATTTTCTTCCCAACTTCAGTGAAACTGTTTTAAATTGAATAAGTAAAATAAATAAATAAGAAATATAAACATAACAGCTATAAACAAAAAGGAAGCTCTAGGCCTCTGAAGGATAATAAATTCATGGTAGAAAGAGGAGCTCCTGCTGAGGTGTGTGGCTAAGAAGGGGATATTCTGGGCTGGAAGCAATCTGAGATGCTTTATTTGGAAGAGCAACAAACTCTGGCCAAGCTGTATCTTTAAGATGATTCATGCAGAAATTTTTCATATTGGAAAGCAGATTTTATTAGTGAAATAATTACATGTATTAATACTTAGATGCTATTTTCTTCTAATAAAGCAGTCACAGGCTGCACTGGGATAATTTAGTATTAGAATAGCAGCTTGCATGCAGCTCCACCCATGATAGGACTGCCTTCAAATATGTCTTCTCATGGTCATAATGAGCCATTTATTCTACCTGATAAGTTGGAATATGAACAATTCTGGCAAATCCTATTTAAAAATTGAAAACATGTAGTGTCTGAGTATCCTGAACTCATTGTGACACTATAGTCAAACCATTTTATCTCTGGCTATTGTATGCAGAGAATTGAGTAGAACCTTGTGCACACAGAATACAGATGCATACACATTACTGTGTGTCCTGAGAGGATGCTACTCACAAAGATGATCCACAACAACCAAAGTAGTGGAATGATAGGTTTGGGCAAAGGCTAGTATTGGTATTATGAGAAATTCCTGAGGAAAGGCAACACAAGCCTAATTTATTTAGGCTTTTCTTTTCTTTCTTTTTTTTTTTTTTTGAGGCCCTCCTTGATTACTCAATGAGCTATAGTGCTTCAATTATTAAAAGCTTTGATTTTGTTACACTGCACATTTACACAGTCCTGTGTTGTTCTGCAGAGTCCCTGGGTGTTACAAATGGTTAAAACACTTGGCTGCTAGCCAACAGTTTGGAGGTTCAGTCCCACTTTGAAGCACATTGGAAGAAAGGTCTGGTGACTTACTTTAGAAAGATTAGCATTGAAAATCCTATGAAGCACAGTGGTACTCTGACACACATGGGTTGCCATAAGATGATGTCAACTCAATGACAACTAGTTTGTTTTCTGGGTTGTGTTATTCTGTGTGAAAGCGAAAGAGGTCACCCAATGTTTGGTGTCTTGGGGCAGATATATCTTGGTCCTCTGAATACACTCATCCAGGCTCTGCTTTGGCTTTAATGGTTCTAAAAAAGTTATCATATACGCCATTATACAACTTTCCAGTCTCTTGAGTAGAGTACAACTGTTTTCAGAAAGTGAAACAGGAATAAGGTGGGAAGAAGCAGAGTGGTCCTCAGGAAGGCATGTGAACATTAGACCATGATAACCAGTGATTCATGGGTTTTCAGTTTTTAAAAAGGCAGCATAGAATGGTAAAAAAGCAGAGATATTGGTGTCAGATTGGCCAGGTTCTAATTACAGCTCAACCACATAATAGCTCTATGTCCATAGGTATATCAATAACCTTAGTTCCCTTGTCCATATAATGGAGTTAATAAACCTACCTTCCTATTGTTTTTGCCATTATTTAACCAGATAACATATGGAAGCACTAAGATAGGAACTAGCACTTGGTACATGCTGAATAAACATCAGTTTTGCTTGTCTTGTGTCTTTTCTTTTCCAGCACAAGCCTCATGAAGATGATTGGACTTTCTCTTTATTTCCATCCTTGCAGTCGTAGACATTTGGAGTTCTTCATCTAAGCTGCTCTCTTTCTACTTTGCACAGCAGATTGGCATGTTTGAGTGTGGGATTGGAGCATGTCCAGGACCTCTCTTCACAGATGCCATGAGAGGGATATCATCTTTTCCATGATGATGCTGGACACCAGGAGATGAGAAGAGCAGAAGCACCAGCAAGACATTTAATTCAATCACATTTTAATCACAGAATATAAAAAGTGGAGATGTTGAAGTTTGTTTAAAAAAAAACTTTTTGTTGTGATTTGGATGAATGTTTACAGAGCAAATTGGTTTCCCATTCAACATGTGATACACATTTTGTTTTCTGACATTGATTGCAATCACTACAATGTAACAGTGTTTTGCCAACGTTCCTCCCTGTGTTTACCATTCCTTTGGCCTTCTTTGCAATCCTTCCCTTTCTTCAGAGGTTTATCCCTGAATATATGCTTCCCTTATGTTCTCTTCTGGTTGATTGTTCTAAACAGTAATGTACCTAATGAATGAAGTTATTATTCACTTCATAGGCCTGCCTATTATTTGACTTCAAAGTTGAGTGATGGGAGTGTGTTAAACTCCAGGCTTGAAGGTGACTAAGGGCCATAATATTGAGAGTTCCACCAGTCTCTAACAGAATTTATCATTATTATTATTAATTTGAGTTTTATTACACTTTTTTCTCCCATTCTATCCAGGATCTCCAGTTGTGATCTCTTTTAGAATGATTGGTAGTGGTAACCAAGAACCATCTACTTCTTCTGGTCTCAGGGTCATATGGGCTGAGGTTCCCCTGGTCCACTAATCAATTGCATAGATTTTTCCATGTGTCTTTGATTTTTGTCACTCTTCTTTGTTCCAGATGAAAAGCTGAGACATTTCATCCCTGTGGTGCAGTGAATTACTTGGTATGGCTCTTCAAGCTATGGTCTTTGTTATTACCCACAGATAACTGGGTGGAACTATGCAAATGTGTAGTTCTTTGTGGCCTACCAAGGGGACTGGAGCTCTGGTAGCATAGTGCCTAAGGCATTTGACTGCTAACCAGAAGGCTGGTGGTTCAAACCCACCGGCCACTCCTCAGAAGGAAGAATGGGCAATCTATGACCGTAGTGATACTGCCTTGGAAACCCAAGGAGGGGTCGCTATGAGTCAGGTCCGACTTGATGGCATATAACAACAACAACAAGGGGATTGGATAGATTGTTAGTAATATGAATAAAGTAGATGGCACACTTGTGGTGGTGGGATGATGGAAATACAGCGTATGAAACTCTAATGTGGGGATTGGTCAGTTTTGTCATCACATTAGTTTTAAAATTAGCCCTCTCAGAGGTGGATAGGGGCTATCTCACTGCCATCAAGAGTGAAGAGCTGGAGGTGGAGTGGAGCACTTCATAAGACCTGAGATTCCTGTGCTGGACCTTTTTGGCAGAGATACTGGCAGAGAGATGAGTAGAGAGTTGGCAAAGAGGTGTCAGAGAGATGGTGGCAGTGGAACCAAGAGGTATGAAACAGAGTAGTGGGCTTGCTGTCCCATGAAGTAAGAAAACTGAATGTCTTTGGTCAGGACCCTTGCTGGTAGAGTGGAGTGCACCTAGGTACTCCTACCAGGAAAGCTTAAAGAGCTTTGTAATCCTTGTTTAAGGAGGGCAGAAGCCAGGCTAAGAGCTCAATGGCTAAAGAGAGGTAAGCCTGAAGGCATAGCAGAGGGGAGACTACCCTAATGGAAGAATTGTATTGTGAGCACAATCCTGAACCTGAATTGTAAACTGTAACTTCCCTAATAAACCCCACAATCTTGAGTATTGATTGTGAGTTCTGTGTGGCCATTGCAATGAATTATCAAATCCAGCAGCGAAGTAGTGGGTGTCTTGAGAGGGAGGGTTGGTGCCAGAATTGGTAAAAAGTTTGGAGGGTGTTGCCATGTGTGGCTTAATAGGAGTAAGCCTTGGGTTGCTGATAGTGATACTGTCTCCCTTTCATAAAGTTAGAAAAGGTCAATCGGAAGATGCCACCCCCACACACACCCTTTTTGCAATCCCCCACCCATACACACACACCTTTGCAAGCACATTTGCTTATCATTACCCAGTGAATGTGTGCAGTGCCATTGGCCTCTTTTATTCCTCAAGTCATGGACTTTCCATCTCAGTTGTTATTGTGTTGTTTTTATGTGCCGTAGAGTCAAACCCGACTCATAGCAACCCCTCCTTGGGTTTCCGAGGCAGTATCACTACGGAAGTAGGATTGCCCAAGCTTCCTTCTGAGTTGTTGTTGTTGTTGTTATGTGCCGTCAAGTCGGCCCTGACTCATAGTGACCCCTCCTTGGGTTTCTGAGGCAGTATCACTATGGAAGTAGGATTGCCCAACCTTCCTTCCGAGGAGTGGCTGGTGGGTTTGAACCGCCAGCCTTCTGGTTAGCAGTCAAGTGTTTTAGCCACTATGCTACCAGAGCATCTGAGGAGTAGTAGATGATAAATCACTAGGCCCAGTGTGGGGATAAATGAAGGAGGAGTAGGAAGACTGTATGGAAGGTTTTGATAACAACGTTTTATTGCCTACTTAGTGTCAGGCTCACCAAGACTCTATTTTCCAACTACTGATGTTTCTTCTGTTTGCAACTTTGCATTCCAATCACTAGTAATTATCATTGCATCTAGATTTCATATTTGGTCAATTTCAGAACATAGAAGTTGGTAACAATCTTTTATTTCTTCATCTTTGGCTTTAATAATTGGTATGTAAATTTGAATAACAGTAGTATTAACCAGTCTTCCTTGTAGGTATATGGATATTGTTCTATTACTGACAGCACTGTACTTCAGGATAGATCTTGAAATGTTCTTTTTGATGAGGAATGTGACATTATTTCTCTTGGATTTGTCATTCTTGGCATAATGGACGATATGATTATCTCATTCAAAATGTCCAATACCAGTGTGAAGAAATCTGCAGCAGTCAAGACATCAGACGACATATTGCAGTGTGCAAATCTGCTGCAAAAGACCTCTTTGAAGTGTTAAAGAATAAAGATGTCACCTTGAAGACTAAGGTGTGCCTGACACAAACCATGGTTTTCTCAATAGCCGTATATGCATGTGAAAGCTGTACTATGAATAAGGAAGACTGAAGAATTGGTACCTTTGAATTGTGGTGTTGATGAAGAATACTGAAAATATCATGGACTGACAGAAGAATAAACACATCTGTCCTGGAAGAAGTGTAGCTAGAATGCCCCTTGGAAGCAAGTATGGCCAGATTTTGTTTCACATACTTTGTTCATGTTGTCAGAAGGGATCATTCCCTGGAGAAGGATATCATGCTTGGTATGTAAAGGGTCAGTGAGAAAGAGAAGACCCTCAATGAGATAGATTGGCATAGTGATTGAGACAATGAGCTGAAGTACAGCACAGATTGTGAGGATGGCACAAAAGCAGGCATTGTTTTGTTCTGTTGTATATAGTGTCACTATGAGCTGCAGCTGATTCAAAGGCAACAAACAACAACAGATGTCAGGTTCTTTGATGGATGCAAAGAATACATAGAAAAATAATTCATGCCTAAACAGCAGTAAGGTTTATGAAGGAGACTAATAACAGACCCATAGTTACTGTGTGATGTGATATGATGGCAAAGAATGGGCCCTGACTAAGCTAGAGGGAACCCAAAGAGCAACACTTGAACTTAGTCTGAATGATAAATAGAAGTTATCAAGTGGGAAGAAAAAGTGCTGCTTAGTAAAAATATTTCTGTAAACTTGGACAATTCACTTAACCACTCTCGGTCACAATCTTTTCAAGTGATAATTTAGTACTTTGCCTTAGCCTCTAAAGCATTTCTTTGGTCTAACACTTTACGTTTTCATGTTTGTTCTGGAAAGTTGTTTGCCCCTTTCTCTAAATTGATAATACATTTGAGGTCTGCTCCATTCCTCCATACCAACTTACAGCAGAAGATTGAACCTCTGTAATATAAGGATATTTGTGTTTGTGCACCAAAACCGCACAAGTCCATGTTTATGGAGGTTCACTATTAAGGCCATCAATATGGCAGCAGGAAAATTAAGTTTTTTTTTTTTCTGGTCCTGAAACCCAGGACTGAACCAAAGGTCTCTTGGGAGTTATTATGAAGATTGGAGATTAGAGATTTGAGACTGAGAGACTATGGAGCCCAGAAAGAATCTGACTGAGGTTAGCCCATTGGGACCTTCTCACAGCAAAAAAACTCTTTTCCAGGCCTTTCAGATAAAATGTCTAATAGACTGTTATTGGCAGCTTCACCCCTAGAAACAAAAGCCCATGTGTCACATTGTGTTGCAGGGACACTGGTTGATGATAAATCTGTCAGGAATGATCATACCTCCATGCAAAGAGTCTGTCAGCTTCTTTTCTGCCCAACATCTGGACTTTAAGATTTCTCCTTTGCCTGAGAGCAGGATTGGGAAAGATAGGGCCCTGATTTCCCCTTCTCTTCTTCTAAGTGGCTCTAGAACCTTAACACTTGCCACTAAAGTGACACAAAAATATTGTGCTCAGGGTTCAAGGGTTTGATCAGGTGAGTAGGGGAGGACAGAATGCTTTGCAATCTCAAAAGCAGCCCAGCATAACTGTGAAGAATTTGAGCTTGGGGTCAGAGAGACCTAAATGCTGTAGCTTTGGGCATATTCTTACTTCAGTGATCCTTGATTTCTTCCTATTTCTAAAATGTAAATTATATCAGCATCCACTCCCTCTCACACATATATGCTGGGTTCTTTGGAGGATTAAATGAGATAATAACTGGTAAGTATTTAGTGCAGTAGCTGACAAAGAATACTGATAAACCACAAATTGCTACCCTTATCATTGTCTTCCAGAGATGAGGGAGACCTGGACTGTGGCTGAGGGAGTAATGAAGGAAGATCAAGATAGTGAGAGCAAGCAGGTACCTCCTCTGTAGTGTTTCTCCTCTACTCAAGGAAGGTAACTTTAAAAAGAGGATATTCCTAAGAAATACTTTTTCTGCCATAGAATTCAGCAGAGGACTGGGCAGTGTTTTCATTTTATTGCACATAGGTTTGCTATGAGTGGGAGCCAAGTCGACAGCACCTAACAACAGCAACAACAGAATTCAGCAGGAGTACTACACGTCCTTTTTCTGAATTTGAAATAATCTCCGCAAAGGTATCAGAAAACAAGGCACACAGTGAAGTTTCTCCAAAATTGTTGAATGCCAACATCCAATGTCTCCATTCAGAATAGGAACCAACCCAGCATTCCATCATTAATTGTATAATTTACAGAATAAACTAATTTTTCTCCTGATCATTCGGTCCCTGAGCTGGGATCTTGCTGTGGAGTATTTCCTTTTTCATTTTTATTTACCTTTTTTCCTCCGCCCCCTGCCCCCACACACTTAGCTCCTTTCTCTCTCTGATTCTTTCCTCGGCAATTCTTTTTCAAGCCGATCTTGGCTTTATAGTAACCTTCCTTTAATGGCCCTTTATTTGACCAAAGGAGGTTTGGATATTCCAAGTTGTATTTCCCAGAATTCCAAACTACAACTAAAGAGATGGTGAGCCCCACCAGAATGCCCTTGAAATAAATATAATCTAAGCCTCCTGCTATCACTCCCAGACAGGTCTGATTGTAATGGATCTGGCTGTGAAGGATCTTAGTGGCTTCCAACGTCTGTGTGTGACATCACTGCCATCAGGTCAATTCCAACTCATGGAGACCCCCATTGGATTTCTGAGGCTGGTAAATCTTTATGGAAATAGATTGTCCCATCTTCCTTCCATGGAAGGGCTGGTGGGTTTGTACCATCAACCTTTTGGTTAGTAGTTGTTCTGTTTACATAGTTCCACTCTAACAGAAGATATCACAAATGGGATGGTTTTAACAAACAGGAGTTTATTTTCTTACAGCTTTGGAGGCTAGAATTACAAGTTAAAAGTGTCAGGCTCTAGGGGCTGGATGAAAGCCCTTCAACCCTGGGCTTCAGCTCTGCCTCCTGCTCCTAGCCCATTGAAGCTAGAGGCTTTTCTTCACTCAGACAGCTATTGGCTGCTGAGCCTGACAAGCCCAAGGTTGACAATTGAAAAGGCACAGTCCCAAAGTTACCAAACAACACAGAAGACAATTGATTTAAGTCCATTGAAAGTCCAAAGGTCAGCAGAGCACGGCAGGGTGCTGAACAACAACATGAATTACATATACGGGAAGCAGACCACATCCCTAAAGTAGCTACTCAGTAGTTTGTGGTAGATCACACCATGGAGTTCATGATTGCCAGTCTCATCACAGGGAATAACTACTACCAGCTGCCCAGCCACTCAACCAGGCCCAGCCAAGTTGACAACAACCAATACCACAGGAGTCAAATGCCTTAGGCACCAAGCCACCAGAGGTCTCTTGTGTGTGACAGAGAACTGGCAATTCTCTATCATCAGGAGGAAAATGGTTTCTGTGGGTCAGAAAGAACCAGAAGTTCTGATTATAAATGTATCACTCCTCAAAATAGGGAGTAAACAATCTCCTCAGGGGTTTAAGTTAATTTTCTTTTTTCACATTCCAGGCCTACTTACTCACATCTATTCACATGAACCATTCTGGCTTGCCTTCATGCTTCTGTTTTTATTTTACTTTGCCTTTTTGTGGTAGAAACTGTTGTTACTTATCACTATTTAGGTGATTCTCTGCATTCTTAGCCTCTTTTTTTATTTTATTCTGTCTTGACCAATGGGATGTAGAAGGAAGTGAGTCAGCTCACCTGTTTCAGACCTAAAACAATGCACATGGTCTTCCAGTTTCTCTCTCTCTCATTTTTCTCTCTCTCCAATCTCTTTTTCCTTACTGGCTAGCTGAATGCATAAGTTCAGAGGAGGCTCTAAGAAATAACTGAGCCACAAAATAGGAGCTGGGACCTTGGAATCACTCTGGAGAAGGTCATATATTGCAGCTCAACTGGATTATGACATGAGTGAGATATGTACTATGGAGATTTTGGGAACTGTTTGTTATGGAAGCTAGCATTACTTACATTGATGTTATTACCTTTCTTTAGAATCATTAACACAATTTTAATTTAAATTATTATTAATATAGACATTCATTTCTTCCTCTGTTATGAAAGCTTTATGAGGACAGAAGCCTTTTTTTTTATTGTTTATGTCTTTATTCCTAACATTTAGTAAATCACTGGCACATAGTTGACATTCTACAAATATTGAACAAATACATGTATGGATCCAGTAGCCTCACCTTCTGTGCTAAATATAGAATACTAGGTCTTTCCATGGGAGCTCTGGTAGCTTAGTGGCTAAGACACTTGCCTGCTAACCAGACGGCTGGCAGTTCAAACCCACCAGCCACTCCTCGGAAGGAAGGTTGGGCAATCCTACTTCCGTAGTGATACTGCCTCGGAAACCCAAGGAGGGGTCGCTAT
>NW_006921808.1:3771356-3777811 GCF_000298275.1 Orycteropus afer afer
GCACTTGATTGCTAACCAGAAGGCTGGCGGTTCAAACCCACCAGCCACTCCCCGGAAGGAAGATAGGACAATCTACTTCCGTAGTGATACTGCCTCGGAAACCCAAGGAGGGGTCGCAATGGGTCGGGTCTGACTCAATGGCACATAACAACAACAACAACAGGTCTTTCCAAAAAGTGGCCATACATTATGGCTGTTTTTGGATTGACTACCCTAGGATTATTCCCTATTTTCCCTTCCATTAGCCCCAAAATAATCTATGTCCTTTTTGGGTAAAAGTAAGACTGACAGCTTTTGTGAAATTCTTTTCATCAGAGTTTCCATCCATATCTTCCACAATCTCCCTGCAGGAGCATGGAGATCAAGTCTGAAGGAAGCTGCAGCTCAGCATGGATGGCCACTCATTGCTGTAACTCTTGACTAAGCATGAGCTTCTCAGCACAGTTGCTGCCCAACCAAAGTCCCTACATTTAGAATATAGTGAAAGTGGGAAGAGAAAAAAAAAAAAGGAGATGGTGGTAAGTAAAGTATGCTAACTTCCCTCTCCTAGTCTCCAGTTTTCTAGCTTTAAGCTCTTTTCCCCCACATTGGTGACAAAAAATTATTGACCTTAAAGAGTTATGGGATGTGAGATGAGCCTACCTTATTGAACTCCTGGTAAAATTAGTGCCTGTATCACCAGATAGAAGTTGCTTCCTGAAACTCAGTCTCTTGTATCTCTTTTTGGAGAAGAGATATAGTTCTGCACATAGGATGTTTACTTGAATCACCTAGAAACATCTGTAAGGACACCTAGTGGAGTGATTAAATACTTGTATGATAACCCAGAGATCAGTGGTTAAAACCCATCAGCCACTCTGTGGGAGAAAGATGTGACAATCTGCTTCTAAAAAGATTCCAGCCCTGGAAACCCTGTGGGGCAGATCTACTCTGTCCTATAAGGACAATGTAAGTTGGAATTGACACCAAATCAATACATTTTAGGGAAGTCTTTAAAAATATAGACTCATAAAACCCATAAGGGTCCACATAACCAGTATTTCTTGGAGTAAGCTTGGAAATCTGTGTTTTGTTGGTTTATTGTTAGGTGCTGTTGAGTTGTCTCTGATTCATAGCAACCCTATGGACAACAGAATGAAACGCTGCCTGGTATAGTTCCAGCCCCATGATCCTTGCTATACCTGGGTCCATCTTTAAAGCCGCTGTGTCAATCCATCTTGTTGAGTGCCTTCCCCTTTATCGTTGACCCTTCACTTCACCAAACATGATAACCTTCTCCAGGGAATGATCCCTTCTGAAAACAGGACCAAAGTAGGTGAGATGAAGTCTGGCCATTCTTGCTTCCAAGGAGCATTCTGGCTACACTTCCTCCAGGACAGATTTGTTAGTTCTTTTATCAGTCCATGATACTTTCAGTATTTTTGCCAACACCACAACTAAAAAGCATCAACTCTTCTTTGGTTTTCCTTGTACATTGTCCAGCTCTCACATGCATATGAGGTGATTGAAAATATCATGGTTTGGGTTAGGCACACCTTAGTCTTCAAGGAGACATCTTTGCTCTTCAGCACTTGAAAGAGGTCTTTTGCAGCAGATTTGCCCAATGCAACACATCATCTGATGTCTTGATTGCTGCTTCCATTGATGTTGTTGTACAACCAAGTAATACTAAGTCTGTGACAATTTCAATGTTTTCTCCATTTATTGTGATGCTGCTTATTGTTCCAGTTATGAGGATTTTTGTTTTCTTAATATTGAGGTGTAATCCATACTGCAGGCAATAGTCTTCACTCTTCATCAGTGCTTTAAGTCATCCTCATTTTCAGCAAGCAAAGTTGTGTCATCTGTGGAGTACAGGTTGTTAATGAGACTTCCTCCAATCCTGATGTCATGTTCTTCTTCATATTCTCCAGCTTCTTGGATTATTTGCTCAGCATAAATATTGAGTAAGTATGGAGTAAGGATACATCACTGATGTACTCCCTTCCTGACTTTAAACCATGCAGTATTCCCTTGTTCTGTTTGAATGACAGCCTCCTGGTCCATGTACAGGCTCCTCATGAACCCAATAAAGTGTTCTGGAATTCCCTTTCTTCTCAATGTTATCCATAATTTGTTTTGATTCACACAACTGAATGCTTTTACATAGTCAATAAAACACAAGTAAACATCTTTCTAGTATTTGTTGCTTTCAGCCAAGATCCATCTGATATCAGCAATGACATCCCTTGTTCCACATACTCTTCTGAATCCAGCTTGCATTTTTGGAAGTTCTCTGTAGTGCCACAATCATTTTTGAATTATCTTCAGTATGATTTTCTTGTGTGTGATATTAATGATATTGTTTGATAATTTCTACCTTCTGTGGGATCACCTTTCTTTGGAATGGGTACATATATGGATCTCTTCCAGTCAATTGGCCAGGTACCTGTCTTCCAAATCTCTTGGCATAACCGAGTGAATGCTTCCCGAGCAGTATCTGTTTGTTGAAACATCTCAATGGGTATTCTGTTAGTTCCCTGAGCCTAATTTTTCTCCAATTCCTTCAGTCCAACTTCAACTTCTTCCTTCAAAGCTGTTAGTCCTTAATCATATGCCACCTTCTGAAATGGTTGAACATTGACCAATTCTTTTTGCTGCAGTGATTCTGTGTATTCCTTCCATCTTCTTTTGATATTTCTTGCATCATTCACTATATTGCCCATGGAATCTTTCAATATTGCAACTCAGAGCTTAAATTTTTCTTCAGTTCTTGCAGCTTGAGAAATTTTGAGTGTGTTCTTCTCTTTTGGTTTTCTAACTCCAGGTCTTTTCACATTTCTTTATAGTAACTGACTTTGTCTTTTCAAGCTGCTCTTTGAAATCTGTTCAACTCTTTTATCTGGTCATTTCTTCCATTCTCTTCATTCAAGGGAAAATTTCAGAGTCTCTTCCGACATCGATTTTGGTTTTTTCTTCCTTTTCTGTCTTTTTAATAACATTTTGCTTTCTTCATAGATAATATTCTTGCTGTCATCCCACAGTTCCTCTGGTTTTTGGTCATTAGTGTATCAAATGTATTCTTTTAGTATTCATTAGTGTATTCAAATGTATCAAATCTATTCTTCAGATGGTCCCTACATTCAGGAAGAATATAATCAAGGTCAAATTTTGGCTCTCATGGACTTGTTTTAACTGTCTTCAACATCAACTTGCACAGCTTATGGTCTGTTCCAAAATCAACACCTGACCTTGTTTTGACTGAAGATATTGACTGAAGATATTGAGCTTCCCCATCACCTCTTGCCACAGATGTGGTCAATCTAATTCCTGTCTATGCCATCTGAAATCCATGTGTATAACCACCATTTGTGTTGTTAAAAAAAAAAAAAAAATTTGCAATGAATTTGCAAAGAATAAATCATTGGTCTTGCAAAATTCTATCATGAGATCTCCAGCGTTATTTCTATCACCAAGGCTATGTTTTCCAACTACCAATTATTTTCCTTGGTTTCCAACTTTTGCATTCTAATCACTAGTGATAATCAACACATCTTTATTGCATGTTTGGTCAATTTCATACTGAAGAAGTTGGTAAAAATCTTCAATTTCCTCATCTGTGGCTTTGGTGGTTGGTGCATAGATTTGAATAATAATAGTATTAACTGGTTTTCCTTGTAAGCATGTGGATATTATGCTATAACTGAAAGCATTGTACTTCAGGATAGACCTTGAAACATTCTTTGTGGTGATGAATGCCACACCATTCTTCTTCAATATGTCATTCCCAGCATAGTAGATCATATGGGTGTCTGATTCTAAATGGCCAAACCAGTCCATTCCAGCTCACTAATGCCTAGGATATTGATCTTTATGAGTTCCATTTCATTTTTGACAATTTCCAATTTTCCTAGTTTGATACTTCGTACATTTCATATTCTGATTATTAACGGATGTTTGCAGCTGTTTCTTCTCATTTTGAGTCATGCCACATCAGCAAATGGAAGTCCTGGAAGTTTCACTCTATCCACATCATTAAGGTCAGCTCTACTCTGAGGATGCAGCTCTTCCCCAGTCGTATCTTGAGTATCCTCCAACCTGAGGGTTCATCTTCCAGCACTATATCAGCCAATGTTTCAGAGCTATTCATAAAGTTTTCCAGTAATATATCAGGCAGTTTTTCACTGCTATTCATAAGGTTTTCAGTGGCCAATTCTTTGAGAAGTAGATGACCTCTTCCTTCTTCTGAGTCTATCTTAGTTTGGAAGCTCCACTGAAACCTGTTCACCATGGGTAACCCTGCTTGCATTTGAAACACTGGTGGCATATCGTCTAGCTTCACAGCAACATGCTAGCTACCACAGAATGACAAACTAACAGACAAATTCATATCTCTTAGTTGTTCCAAATCACTCCACTTGCTTCCTGGTGTCCCTTAGCTGTTCCAAACCACCACTGGCTGGCTTCCTTGTCTCTCTTAGTTGTTCCAAACTGCTACCGGCTCACTTCCTGGTCTCCCTTATCTGTGTTTAGAGAACCCCATATATTATGCTCGTGTCCCTGGTTAGAAACAACTACTTTTATTAAATGGTTGCTAAATGCCAGGCTCAGATGGGAATACTTTTCCTCCACTAACACTTTAAATTCTTACAGTCACCTGATGAGATTGGTACTACTATAACTCTAATTATACCAATTTCATTAATAAGATAACAGACTTAGTAATATTTTACCTAAGAATTTAATTTTTTCTGGTCTGAGAGGATTCCTTAACCACCTCCTCTGATGTAGTGAAAAAAGCATGAATTTAAAACCAGAAAACCCAAAATGCATGAGATGAAGTCTCACCATCCAAGCTTCTAAGAAGCATTCTGGCTGTGCTCCCTTCAAAACACATTTCTCATTTCTTCTAGTGGTCCATGGTACATTCAATATTCTTAACCACCACTGCATTCACATGCATCAATTCTTCTTTGGTCTTCCTTTATATGTTGTTGTTGTTATTTGCTGTCAAGTCAGCCCGACTCATAGCGACCCCTCCTTGGGTTTCTGAGATAGCATCACTACGGAAGTAGAATTGCCCAACCTTCCTTCCGAGGAGTGGCTGGTGGATTTGAACCACCAGCCTTCTGGTTAGCAGTCAAGTGCCTTAGGCACTATGCTACCAGAGCTCCTTCCTTTATATATATATATATATATATATATATAATTGTGATTTGGGTGAAAGTTTACAAAGCAAATTCATCTTTCATACAGCAGTTTGCATACACTTTGTCTCAGGCCATTGAATGCAATCTCCCACAATGCAACAACTCTCCTCCCACTTCCTCCCCATAGCTACCACTTTCCTGTGTCCTTCCACCCCATGTTCTCATGCCTCTTGAGCTGTCTCCCTGTGCATACACAGCCCTTCTATTCTCCCATGATTGATCTCTCCAAAAAGTCTATCTGTGGTTGTTGTTGTTATGTGCCGTCAAGTTGGACCTGACTCATAGCGACCCCTACTTGAGTTTCTGAGGTGGTATCACTATAGAAGTAGATTACCTAACCTTCCTTCTGAGGAGTGGCTGGTGGGTTTGAACCATCAGCCTTCTGGTTAGAAGTCAAGTGCTTTAGCCACTTGTAAATATTCAGCTCATATACCTGTCTTTTGTTTGGCTGGAAGCCACAAGAGTAGGCTCAGTTCTAGACCTGAAGGGCAGCAAGGGGGCATTATCTCGGTGGTTCCAGCAGGCTCTATCAGACCAGCAAACCTGTTTTCTTTTTTTTTTTTTTTTGAATGATTTTGAGTTTTGCTGCACATTAGGCTCTCAGTCTATCCAGGGTCTCCTACAGATTCCCCCTCTGAGGGGTTGACAGTGGTGGCAAGGTGCCATCTAGTTCTTCTGGTCTCATAGTCATATAGGCTGAGGATCACATGGTGTACCAGTCCCTTGGACTAGTTGTTTCTTTGGTTTTCTTTATTCTCCTTTGCTCTGGAAATGGAAAGATCCATTGTTTTATCTAGATGGCCACTTGCAAGCTTTTAAGATCCCAGTTGCTATTCGCCAAAGTAGAATGTGGAATAATGTTTTTGTGTAGTATATCATACCAATTGAGCTTGATGTCTCTTGTGACCATGGTCCCAAACCCACAGGTCCAACTTCTCATTCCCTCTGGGTAGCTGGCTGTGGCCAGGAAGTGACTACAACTTTGTCCTATGTCAGCTCTACTACATACCTGGAAATTCTTACAGAACATGTAAATACACTTGTAGAAACATTGTCTGCCAACCCTATACATGGTCTTGGGCACACTTACCCCAGCATAGACATACCTAATCGTTCAGCCTGTCCACCCATCTATCCAACCATAGATCAAGGTTTGCCATCACTGAGAGTGCAGTACTGTATGTGCAGAAGGGTTTATTTTTGTTGTCTGTACCTCCCATGCACCTCTCTATGTCTTCCTCTTCCTCAATGCCACCGTATTGATCA
>NW_006921808.1:3777911-3801643 GCF_000298275.1 Orycteropus afer afer
CGATGGGTTTCTCCTTGTCCAGAGCAAAGAAAAATGAAGAAAATTCAGTGTGCATGGAAACAATTAGTCCAAGTAACTGGTACCAGAGGAGCTTTGGTAGCATAGTGCCTAAGGCACTTGACTGCTCACCAGAAGGCTGGCGGTTCAAACCCACCAGCCACTCCTCAGAAGGAAGGTTGGGTAATCCTACTTCTGTAGTGACACTGCCTCGGAAACTCAAGGAGGGGTAGCTATGAGTCGGGGCTGACTCGACAGCAAACAACAACAACAACAACACTGAAAATATCATGGCTTTGTTTTTAGTCTTCAAAGTGACATCTTTGTTCTTTTATATTTTAAAGAGGTCTTTTGTAGCACATTTGCCCAATAAAATACATTACTTAAATTCTTGATTGTCGTTTTCATGGGCATTAATTGTGGATCCAAGTAAAATGAAATCCTTGATAACTTCAATCTCTCACAGTTTAGGCAGCTAAAAGTCCAAATTCAGGGCACCAGCTCCAGAGAAAACCTTTCTTTCTCTATTAGCTCACAGTTTAGGAGGAAGGTCCATGTCTCCTTTCAGCATCTGTGGGCCAAGTATGCCTTCGAGATCTTCATGTGCCTTGGCACCAATCTTCCCTCTGGTCTAGGAGGTTCTTAACCCAGGGACCCTGGAAGGCAAGATTGCACTTCACACTCCACTATTTTTTTCTTGGTGGCAATAGGCCCCTGCCACTTTTCCTATTCCCTGCCTCCTTTGTGCATTGCCATGTACCCATGTAAAACAGCTAACATACATTAAGAATTGATCCAAATCCAATAATGTTTATCATCTTAAGATCTCTTTTATTCATCTTTGCATCTCCATCTTCACTGCAATTTAGGCTTTAATGGATCCTCATCCTTTTCTCTCCAGAATAATGTCCCTGAGTCTGTCTTATTCCTAGTCATCCATCCTCCACTGAAATATCAGTGTGTTCTATTTTAAGAATGTAAATCTGGTCATGTAATTACCATTAAAATGTCAGTGATTCCTTTATATCTGCACTACAAGACCCTCACCTTCATTGAGATCCAAAAAGTCTGCCTCTGTGACCTGGCCCTGAGGTCAGTCTTGTCTCTTGCTGCTCCCCTCCTGGCATGCTCAGCTCCATCTATTCTCAGTTACTTTTAGTTTTCAAAGTATGCCGTGTGTGTCTGCCTCAAATACTCTTCACTGAGCCTCTTCACCACTGAATTCCCACTAGCCTGTTCACTTAGTGAACACCGCCTTACCTCTCCACACTCTTTTCCAGCACCATAAAGCCTATCCTGAGCATGCCACCCTAACTGATCATATGTGATGTGCACTTTCCCATTGTTCCCACTCTGTTTTAAGAAGACTCTGGGACAGATATTTGGTGATTCCTTGTCCTTATTTCTTTACATATTTATTTCCTTTGGCCAGATTGCAGCCTCCATATGATCAGGGACAGCCTCTAAGCCTTTTTCTCACCATTTTTACTGCTTAACACACAACTTGGCACTTAGTAAGTGTTCAATAAATGTTGGCAGATTTATTGAATTCCAAATGAGTGTCAAAGAATACAAAAATAAACTTAAAGTAAACAAATGCAACCCATGAATGCAAATTCATGATGAGAGGAGAGAAAGAAATTTGCACTAGCAGAAGACCTCTTGGGTAGAGATGTGGGTGCATTAACCATACCCTCTCAGATCTCCCATTGTGGGAAGGGGCAGTGATTGGTGACAGCTCCAGCTCTGCATTCCATGTACCATAGCTGTGCTTTCCATGGATGCTCCTAGCCAATGAGGGAGTGCAGGAGAGATGGTGAGTCAGGCCTGTCCTGGAAGAGGCAAGACTCCTTAGATAAGACTTTGGCTCAGAGGTTCGTGTTTGCCTTGCCAAAGCTTCCTTAGGACTGCAGTGCAGTTTATGCCTGTCTTTCCCTCTTTGCTTTTCCCTTTCACCTGTACAAGTATTGAAACTGCATTCAGCCTTCTTCCTTCTTTCTCCAATTTCCTGCACAGCCACTTTCAGTAATATATTTTTTTTTTCCCTTTACATGTCTAACTACATGTTGGAGGATCCAAATTAGCATAAGTGATAATGAGTGTGGCTTCATGCAACTTCATTCAAATACACATTCTGGGGCTATGGAGATGGCATTGGGTCAGCCTGTAGACCCAGTGAGACCACTGTAACCCAGACTGTAGCCATAGCTTCATTGATTTGACTTCCTGCCCCATAAAGTCCCACTCTGAAAGAGGCAGGAGACATGATGACACTTTAATCTCTGGATGTTAGTGACATCTTAAACCTGTGTCCCCTAGTCCTCAATATGTCTGTAGATGTCTCTTTCCCCAGTGTGCCACCACTGATCAAATAGACATAGGCCCTTTAGAAGAAGGTCAGGGAAATCACCAGTGTATATACTTGCAAAAGCATTGTATGGTTCTATCACCTGGTGAATCTATCAACTCTTCAGTCAGTGAGTTATGAATCTGTAAATCAGTCCACATGTGAGAACTGAGCTAGGAATTGTGACTGTTTTGATACTACCACCCTCAACCTTCTACTCTCCATTTTTGCCTTTGTTTCTGGCTATGAATGCTAAATAGCATTATTGTTGGCTGTCCATCTATTTTTCTCTTAAGGTCACTTTAATCTCCATGTCCACAATTCCCAGTGAATCAAGAGAACTTGGCTGGCCCTTCAGCCTTTCTAGTCTTACAGTAACTATGAACTCTGCTTCTGGCAGTTAAGTGTTACCACATACTTCTATTACTCAGGATCCAGCAGCCTCATGGAAGTTGACAAGTCCACTTATGTGAATGTCTCTTCTACCATTAGCCTGGGCCTGCAGAGAGCCCACATTGAACTTGTCGGTGATGCCAAGTTCATCAGTGCATTCCTAGTGACCTTAGTGAATGGCATACTCTCAAGGATGCTCATGTGCAGCATAAATCTTAGGTGAGTCTTCTGCCTGCATATAATACTCAATTCTGCCCTCAATCTCTTTATTCCTCCTTATGGTTTTTATTAAGACAATCCAGGCATATCTATTTCACTGAGTGTAACCCACCACTTTCTCCAGGCTTCTGAGAACCATCTTACCAGTGAATTTTCCCCCTGCATCTGGGGTTCTTACTAGGGTTTTAAATCCCATGCACTGAAAAAGTACCCTCAACTCAATAAATTTGTGTTTTTCCTGTCTTACATTTTAGTCTTTCTGACAGGTAACTTTGACCAGAAGATTCTTCATTGGTCTTGATCAGACTTCTCAGGGTCTCACGGTTGTCTATGACCTTTTTTTCATTTCTTCACAGGGTCATGTTTGTATTACGGTCTGACAAATCTTTCAGACTCCTCTGGTTCTCCATTTTCCCTAAGGGACGTCTTCTCCAATAAATCTCTTTTACATTTAATGCCCTCTTGGCATCTGGTTTTTGGAGAACCCAGGCAGGACTAAGACCTAATCTTCTCATTGAGTTTGCTCAATCTTTTTTTAGTTTATTTGAAATAAATACGTTTTAAAATTTATTATATTCTTTTGTTGTTGAGAATATACACAGCAAAAGAAACATCTATTCAACAGTTTCTACATGCACAACTTAGTGACACTGATTACATTCTTCAAGTTGTGTAACCATTCTAACTCTCCTTTTTGAATTGTTCTTCCTCCATTAACATAAACTCGCTACACCCTAAGATTCCTATCGAATTTTTCAAGTGCTCTTGTCATTTTGATTTCATATAGATAATTCTACCAGAGCTCCGGTAGCATAGTGGCTAAGGCATTTGACTGCTAACCAGAAGGCTGGCGGTTCAAACCCACCAGCCACTCCTCGGAAGAAAGATGGGGCAATCTACTTCCGTAGTGATACTGCCTCGGGAACCCAAGGGGGGTCGCTATGAGTCGGTCCGACTCGACGGCACATAACAACAACAACAACATAGATAATTCTTAAAATAGCATAATCCTCAAATTAACATTTTACACTAGTTAAGGTAAACTATTGTTTGATTTCAAGAAGACTTCAGGGGATATTTTTGGCTTAAGGATTAAAGATTATCTTAGGGCAATAGTTCCAGGGGTTTATCCAGCTTCCATGGCTGCAGAAAATCCAGAATCCATGAGAATTTGAAATTCTGTTCTGCATTTCCCCTCTTTTGGTTGGGATTTTTCTATAGAATTTTACATTGAAATGTTTTGTAACTGTAGTCAGGTACCAGGGAGCTCTGGTGGTGTAGTGCCTAAGGCTTTGACTGTTAGCCAGAAGGCTGATTGTTCAAACCCACCAACCACTCCTCAGAAGGAAGATGGGGCAATCTACTTCTGTAGAGATACCACTTTGGAAACCCAAGGAGGGGTGTCTATGAGTTGAAACCCCCTCGACAGCAGTGAGTTTGTTTGTTTACTTATTTATTTTTATGGCAAAGGAAGCAGTTGTTTATATGGAAGCAATTAGGCACACATTCTATTTTCTCCTCTTATTCCAGACTCACATTCTTCCTCTGTTGCTTCATTCTCAAGGAAAGAAGCTATGGCTGACAAAATCCAGATACTTGCCCAAGTCACAAAGGCAAGAACTAGAATCAGAATTCAGTTTGTGACATCATATCAGGGAATTTTTGCTAAAGTGAAATTGAGGTGTAATAAATTACTTGGTATGGCTTTTCTAGCCATTAGTCTTTGTAAGCTCCATAGTGAAATTTACTTTGAGCAACTGAGGAGCTCCTGATTATAAAAGTTATCCACCTGGGGTATTACTGTTAAGAGCGGCACAAAGCAATGTTCTGGGAAGTTCACTCTCTCTCAGGTGCTTAGAATTCTGATGTTATGATTGGTTAGTTTGGCTACTCTGCCAGCCTCAAAAGGAGGCCTCCTAGAGGCAGAAGAAGTCTCTTTGACTGCTGGCTGAGAAAGACATGCTTCTGAGAGAAAAATGCTCCTGAAAGACACACGCTGGCTGAGAAAGAGACACAAGAGACATGCATTACTGAGAGCACATACTTCTGGGAGAGAGACTGTGAGAGACTGTTGGTTGAGAAACAGCGGGCTGAGAGAGACTGAATGCTGTTCCTGAACTTGAACTGTAGCCTGGTGCTTCCCTATTAAACCCCATAATCTGTGAGTTCTGTGTAGCCACTGCAGCAAGTTATCGAACCCAGTAGAAAGGTGGTGGGTGCTGCGGGAGGAACAGTTTGTATCAGGGTGGATGAAGGACTGGAGGGAGGCAGCAAGTCTGGCCTCACAGGAAGAGACCTCAGGCTATTGACGGTGATTCTGTCTTCCTTTTGTGTGGTAAGAGGAGGTCAGAAGATGTGGTCTCCCTGCCCCTTTGGCAGTTGGTGTCAGGAGCAGTGGGAAAGGTTGCAGTGGCTCCAGGCTCACAGAAGCATGAAACTTTTTAAAAGAAAGAAGGAAGGGGCCTGGGAAGTGAAAATTTGGATTCTTAGATGGCTCCTTTGTTTGGTGTTACCTCTTAAAGAATATAATTGATGTAGAGGCTAGGGTTTTTGGTTACACCCAGCCAAAGGCTCAAGGCCATATGCATAGAATAGTATTGCTATCAAGATGAAGAAATGAACCTGGAATGTCTTAAATAGGATTATGTGTTTTAGATTATGTGTTTACTTGAATGTATTACACGTATTGAATGTTCTCTTACCTGCTTATACATTAGAAATTATTATAAGGTGTGGATAATGTTGTGTAAGTCCACCTTCAGCTGATACTTGATTGGATATGTTTAAAAGGGGAAATATAATTTGCCCAGCAGAAACACAGGCTTTTGTTTTAAGCCCTGTGTGTAGAATACTAGGTGCTTAGGTAAACAACCTGAGCCCCACCCAGTACTATTGAGGGAATGGAAGATTTGCATTTGAAGAAAGGACCTGAAGAGGAAAAAAAATTAAAAAAAAAAAAAGACTCTTTGGCTTTTTGAATTTTGAGCAAGCATTTAGGCTTTGGGTACATCAAGGCTGGAAAGTCATGGTCCATGACAGAAACCCCTTCCAGGACTGAAAGTTAAAGGAAGTCAGTGAGCAGTAGGCTTGTATGTTGCTAGCTTGTGACCACCTGGGTCCACTTGAGTGGAAATGGGGGAAGTGAAGCAAAAAAGAAACTGGTTGAGTTTGGTACTTTTTGACCTAGGCTGTGGAGGCTGGGGATGAGAGGAAGGGCTGGCTGATTTGAAGTGCAAGGTGTTGTGAGCCTACGGTCATTGAAATAGTCCCTGAAGACTGAAGATGTGAGAGAAGGTACTGGCTGGTCTGAAGTGAAGGAAAGAGTATGACTTCAAAACTTGGCAGCTTGTACCCATGACCTAGCTGGGATGGCTAGGGCTGAGCTGAACAGAACCCAACCAAATGAAGTGGAAGATGTTTGACACTAAGCTGGTGTTAAATTGTTGCAATTTGATGGCTTATGCTGGGGTGCACTTTGCTTATTTATGGATCCAGATGCCTGAAGTTTCCAAGCAGAACAGAAGATTCTCCAGAGAGAAAGAACTATGCTTGTGTCCTCAGAGTACTGGTTTGATTGGAATGAGCAAATTAGAAATTGGCTATTTAAAAATGAGGGGAGATAAAGACATGAAGTGGCTGGCTTATACACTTTCATGGGTGTGGTTATTCTTTAACTGATGGTGAAGGGGTGAATTTTTGAAGTGTAAAAGGGATGGGATAATGGCTAGAAAAGCCAGGAGGTGGCCTGTGGAGTGGTAAGTTAGCTGGTATGACTTTTCTAGCCATTAGTCTTTGTAAACTCCATGGTTGAATTTACTGTGAGCAACTAAGGAGCTCCCGATTGTAAAAGTTATCCACCTGGGTTACTTCTGTTAAGAGTGGCACAAAGCAATATTCTGGGAAATTCCCTCTCTCTCAGGTGCTTAGAATACTGATGTTATGATTGGGGTTAGTTTGGCCACTCTGCCAGGCTCAAAAGGAGGCCTCCTAGAGGCAGAATTAGTCTCTCTGACTGCTGGCTGAGAAAGACATGCTGCTGAGAGAAACACACTTCTGAGAGGCACACGCTGGTGGAGAAAGAGACCAAAGAGACATGCATTGCTGATAGAGACACTGAGAGACACTCACTGCTGGGAGAGAGACTGTGAGAGACTGTTGGCTGAGAGACAGCGGGCTGAGAAAGACTGAGAGTTGTTCCTGAAATTGAATTGTAGCCTGGTGCTTCCCAATTAAACTCCATGATCTGTGAGTTCTGTGTGGCTACTGCAGCAAATTATCGAACCCAGTAGAAAGGTGGTGGGTGCTGCGGGAGGAACAGTTTGTGTCACATTTGATGAAGGGCTGGAGGGAGGCAGCAAGTCTGGCCTCACAGGAATAGGCCTCAGGCTATTGATGATGATTCTGTCTTCCTCTTGTGTGGTTAAAAGAGGTCAGAAGATGTGGCCTCCCTACCCCCTTGGCAGTAATTTTTCAGAGAAGTTTCTTGAAAAGATACATTGGAAAGATAACTCTGGGGAGAATGGGGGCAAAAAAAAAAAAAAAAAATCCCATTGCCATCAAGTCAATTCTGATTTATAATGACCCTACATGCCAGAGTTGAACTTCCCTATATTTTCCAAAGCTGTCATCTTTACAGAAGCAGACTGCCACATCTTTTTTTTTTTTTTTTTCCCATGGAGTGTCTGTTGGGTTCAAGCTATCTACTTTTGCCTTATTAGCCAAGGCTCCATCTGGGGAGAGCAGAGTTAATTAATGGAGAGGATGAAACAATGATTATAGACAGGAACAAACAAGTTTTTTTTGTTTGTTTGTTTTTGTTTCCTGTACTTGCCTGGAAATGTGTGTATGTGTTTCTGTGTGTGCACATGCACAACTGTGCATGCCTGAGTCAGGATTTCCTGACAAGCCCACCCAGAATATGGTGTTCAGGCATATGTACAGAATATGTACAGCAGGGATCCATAAAATGAGAAAAGTTCAGCTTTGATCATTTTCTCTGAAGTTTTACAATTTGCAAAATCTTGGGGGGAAAGCTATTTTAATTTTAGTGAACATGTAAATTTTATTTTATAATTTAGCACTTATTTATGTTCAATTTTCTACCAAGGGGTCATCCTAAACCATTCAATGCTTGGAGCCTTTGGAAGTCTTAATCCTGTGCTAATATGCCAAAAGAGGAAAACAAGATAACTTTATTTTTCCCCTTGGGAAACAGGTGTTCCTTAGATGAAATGGTTAAGTCCAAAGAAAGGAGGAGTTGGACCCATGCAGGGTCTTGGAGTAATCCCTCTCCTTGAGTAGGATGATGATTCTTCTCTTCTCTCCCAGACCTCCTCCTCTTCTCTCTTGCTGGCTGGGGCTACCTCCCTGGAGGATTTCTGGGGGAAGCAAAGATCATTAAGAAAAGCAAGAATAATGAATCTCCTTGTCTGTGACTGTTCCTGTTACATTTGAGAGAAAGCCTGCAATCTTCAGAAGAGGAATAATGAGTGACTGAGCAGCAGAATCTTCTGGCTTCTGCTCTGCCCCTGCTCCAAGAATGTACCCTGACTGTACCACTAGGCCCTGGGCTGTGCAGGGTGGTTGTGTGTGTAGGAGTGAGTAGCTGGCAGCTCTTGGTGCATGTGAGGGGTGGGAGCCAGGGAGTGAGAAGAAGAGGTGTCTCCACTTCATATGCAAGCCACTTAATGAGAAAGTGTGCATCTGCTGTGCATCCCCCACCCTGGGAAATGCTGCCAGCTCTTCTGTGGGTGGCTGTAGTAAGGCCAGCCTAAACACACATCAAGTCTCTAATTATCCCTGAGCAGAACGGGAGAACTGGAAATGTTCCAGTGATGGGCCGCCACTTGGGGAATAGGGTCTCATCAGGCAAAGGCTTGTCCTGGGAATTGTGTCCAAGATTCTGGCGCCATCCAGCTCTGTGGAGTTTTGCCCTGTTTCTTTCAACCTGTTAGTAGCAGTGTTAACTCTCCCACATCCACAGTCTGTCTTTCTTTGTTCTACCAATATCACAGGCTTGGGGATTTTGAATAATGACTAGACTATCCCTAATACTCTTCTACTACTTCAGTATGTATTCCATTCCTGTTACCCTTGATTAGGGCCTTTCTTGCCAGACATGGAGTGACAGGGCTCATAAGCCAGCAATAATTCCTTCCTCCTCTGTCATGCTGAGTGCCCCGTTGTATGGGGCAAGGATGCAAACATTACATTTCTTCTATTTTTCTCTTTCATGGGTTACTTTTTGGATTACAAAAGTGCCTGCTTTTCTGCCAGCTCTTTGACTGAAAATCTTTCAGTTCCTTGGAGGGCTTCTCCACTGATTTCTACCCCCTGGTGTGTTATTCTAAGACCCCACTCTTAGCCCTTCTTTTATTGCTTTTCTTATTCTTTTTTTTTTTTTTTTCCATGAAGTGTTTTAAATGACACCCAGGACATCTGTTCAAAGAGCATTTTAAATATTTTTCAAAATTTAAAAACACATGGTACATTCACACAATGGAATACTATGCAACGCTAAAGAATAATGTAGAATCTGCAAAACACCGCATAACGTGGATGAACTTGGAGGACATTATGCTGAGCGAAATAAGTCAGTCACAAAAGGACAAATATTGTATTAGTCCGTTATTGTGAAAGTTAAGGAAAGGTTTATATATTGGAGGACATTTTCTTTGTTGGTTACCAGGGGTGGGAGGGAAGGAGAGGGAATGCTGTTAGATAGATAGAGATAAATATTGATTTGGGTGAAGAGAAGGGCAATGTACCAAATGTGAGTGACCAATATGGCAGCATTGAGGATGAGAAAGACAGAGAGAGTTACATGGGCAGTACAAACAACAAATATGAACCCCTTTGTAAATACAATACTGAGTTGTCAATGAAAGCAAACATGGGTATAAGGGACGGATAGATGGGTGAACAAGCTAAACAATTATGTATGTCTAAATGGAGAGTGTATCCAAGATCATATACAGGGTTGGCAGACAATGGGCCTCTCGAAGAGTAGAAGGGATGGACACTGGGAGGAGGTAACTATGGGGAGGAAGTGGGAGGGGAGCTGCTGCATTGTAAATTTTGGTCAATGACATGAGACAAAGTATATGTGAACTGCTGTATGAAAAGTGAATTTACTCTGTAAATCTTCACCCAAATCCTAATAATAAAAAAAAAAAATTTAAAACACAGAAAATTACAAAGAATAGTATAACTCACATGCATAAATTCACCATCCAAGATCAACAACTGTTAGCAGTTTGTCTTCTTTGAATCTAATCTTTTTAAATTAACTGTTTTAAAAAAGCATTACAGAGAAAATTAAAGTTTCCTTTGATCAATATCCCCATTCACATTTTCCTGCTGCACTTCCCAGAGGCAAATGTTTATAGAGCTTTAAGGACATATATTAAAGCAAAGATGTTTTCTTGAAAACTAAGGTGCACCTGAGACAAGCCATGGCATTTTCAATCACTTCATATGCATGTGAGAGCTGAACAATGAATAAGGAAGACTGAAGAAGAGTCGATGCTTTTGAGTTGTGGTGCTGGTGAAGAATGCTGAAAATACCGTGGACCGCTAAAAGAACTAACAAATCTGTCCTGGCAGAAGTGCACCTGGAATGCTCCTTGGAAGCGAGAATGGCCAGACTTTGTCTCACCTATTTTGGTCATGTTGTAAGAAGGAACCATTTCCTGGAGAAGGTTGTCATGTTTGGTAAGACAATTAAAGAGGGGGAGGCCCTCAATGAGATGGATTGACACAGTGCCTGCAATGATGGGCTCAAGTATAGCAACAATTGTAGAGCTGGCATGGGACCAGGCAGTGTTTCATTCTGCTGTTCATGGGGTCGCTATGAGTTGGAGATGACAGCACCTAACAACAACAAAGGATATATATACCCATATACAATATATAGGCATCATGCTATGTGTAGTGTTTTTCACTGACCATTATGCTGTTGAGCTCTTCTCATTTGAAGACCATTTATGGAGAACTAGTTTCCTCTTTTTAAATACTGTACAGTATTATATTAATAAATATATTGAATTATGTTTGTGATATATAACAATAGATATTTAGATTTTTCCTAATATTTTGCTATTATCAACAACAGCAGCAACAAAACACTTCAATCAACATCCTTGGATATATTTTCTTGTTCACATTTAAAGGAATTTCTCTAAGTCATATTATCTGAGGTAAAAGTGGTACATTTTAAAGTAGATATATTTTCAATTTTATAAAACATGCCAATTTTTCTCTCAAGTGGATTACCAATTTACATTCCTATCCTCAGTCTAAAAGAGTATCATTTAAGCAAAATCATTGACAACACTTGATATTGTCATTCTTAAAATTTTTGACAATGTGTGGGTAAAAAAATCTTATCTCATTGTTATTTTAATTTGTATTTCTCTATTATTAATATTAGCTAACAATTACATAGCACTTACTCTGGTAGACACTGTTCTAAGTAGTGTACATATGTTAACTTTAATCTCCACCATAACACTTTCATATAGTTTTTATTTGTTATCTTTCTCATTTTACAGATAACAAAAATGAAGTTTAATAACCTGCCCAAGATTTCACAGGTAGGCGCTCTGGTGGCGTAGTGCCTAGGGCATTTGACTACTAACCAGAAGGCTGGTGGTTCAAACCCACCAGCCACACCTTGGAAGGAAGATTGGGCAATCTACTTCTGTAGAGATACTGCCTTGGAAACCCAAGGAGGAGTCACTGTGAGTTTCCACATCAGTGAGTTTTTTGTTTTTTTTTTGTTTTAAGGTGGTAAAGTGGTTAAAGTGGTTGGCTGCTAACCAAAAGGTCAGCAATTAGAACCCACCTGCTGCTCTGTGGGAGAAAGTTGCCACAGTCTGTTTCCACAAAGATTTACAGCTTTGCAAATACATAGGAATGCTGAGTCAGAATCCACCTGATGGCAATTGTATATTTTTAAAGTGTGGAGCAGGCACTCCAACTTGGCCCAAGGGTCTGCATACTACACTCTCATATCACACAGTCTCCCAGATTCTCATGAATGTTTCAATTGCTAATATTGGTTGGCCATTTGTGTTTTCTTTTCTGTGGAATTCATATTGTTATCATTGGGTATTCTTTGATTAGGTAGTTTGTCCTTTCTTCTTCTTTTTTTTTATAGAAATAATTTATGTAATTTGAATATCAATTCTTTGTTATATATGATGCAATAACCTTTTCCTCTATGTAACTGTTTTTTTTAACCTTGTTTGTTGTATTTTGTGCCATACCTTTCTTTAAAAATCCTTTCCCTTCTTCAACCAGATCTGCCTCATTCCTAGTGTGTCTTTGTCCTGATGACTTTCCTCAACTGATGACTACATCTCAAGCTTTCATATGAGTTAAAGATCTAATTTACCAATTGCTTTAAAGACACCTCTGCTTGTGTATTCTGTTGTGACCTGAAACCCAGACTTCCTTCTCTCATAAGTTCTCCCTTCATTTTCCTTATTTTCATAAATGGCAACAAATTTTTAAATCATGTAGGATGTAATTCTGGGATTTTTTCTTTTGCTCCATTTCTTACATTGAATCAGGAGACAAATTGCACATGATTGGTGAACATGTAGTCACGGCCCCCACAGCTGCCATCCCAATCTGAGAACTCAATAAATTCAGCCTTGAACTCAATAAATAAGAACTCAATAAATTCAGATTCCAAACTGGCTTCCTGGAAAATCAAAATGCTTTGATGATTCCCATTTTCTACTCATACCTTCTTTTTAGTTCCATTCTGATGTGGTTCCATCATCAATATGCCTTTTTTAAATTTTCGGGAAAAAACACCTCTGCCCAGTTAGCCTAATCCGCCTCTCCCTGACACAAGATGTTAGTTTCTCTCAAATTAGCTCCAGTCATGGCAAATCCATGTACAACAGAATAAAACATTGCTTAGTCCTGTGCAAACTTCATGATCACTGGTATGCTTGAGTCCAAGATGTTCACTCTGTATTTTTCACTGCTTTCTAACCCAAAAGGCTGATCTCCGTCATTATATTGGACAATATTTTGTTGTTATCCCTAGGGTTTCCAGTGCCTAATTTCCATAAATAGATAACTAGACTTTTTCTTCTAATCCGTCTTAGTATGTAAGTTCTGTTGAAACTTGTCCACCCAAGGTAACTCTGCTTGTATTTGAATAATGGTAGCATAACTTCCATCATCATCACCACAGTAGGACAAACTGACAGATAAGCCTTCTCATTCTTATTTTAATACTTAGCCCATGCTGTTTCCTCTGTGCAGAATTTTTTCTCCCTTTTCCATGTGACCTACCTACTTCTTGTACACCAATGTCTAATTACTTCCTACCCCTTCTTCAAAGTCTTCTCTGTCATCACAATTTCATGATTTCTCTCAACCTCAATGTCCTCCAGCACATACTGTCTATACCACTCATGTTGTACTTAATCACAAGTTGTTTTGGATTGTTATTGAATGGTTTTATTACACTCTATTGCCAGATTCTAAAGGAAAAGGACTATGTCTTAAATTTCTTTTCTATAATTCACAACACCTATCACAGTGTCATACATACAAAAAGTGTTAATTTTTTTTTTTTTTTGTACAGAGAAATATTTTTCTCAGAATGATACTGGCACACCTACCCTCAAATAAATTAATTCTATAATGGCAGCTCCCTAGTTGTGAACACAGTTCACAAACATATGTGTGAGTGGACCCATACAGCTTACAGCTTCTCTTAGGTTGTGTTTTCATGTCACCAATCACTGATAAACAAAAGACATAGAAAAGATAAACAAAATGGTATTTCTTTTTGCCTCTGTTCACAATGACCACTTTTTATAATCTTGTCAAATGCTGGATTCAATACATGTGTTAGATTTAACATGTATGTCAGGGATAGTAAAGGAGAAGAGTAGAAAGGGAGCCGAAAACAGAAGAAGTGAAGGAGTCATTTTGCAATTTAGGAAGATAAATAAATATCAGTACCTATAAAAAGCAATACTCGCTGAATGAGTGAGATTCCCAGCAGAAGTCATGTCACTTTGTTTTAATTTCTCTGTGTAGAAAATAAAACAAAAAAATATAATTTCTGCTTCTTTAATGACTCTGAAGTAGATCTCGTAGATAGTTTTTACAAAGGAAGATTTTTGTACAGTTTGGTGTCTTTCCTAGCTTCCTTTCCCATCTGTGAGTGACCAGAGACACTCTATAAAAGCCCCTGAGTCTGCATCCAAGCCATTGGATACTACAAGGAGGCTTCCATGACTCTCTCCACACTAGATTGTGTCTCATCTACAGTGTCCAGGCTCTGTCTCTGTTTATCTCTTAAGCATACTCCCTCTGTCCAGAACCTTTAGATTTGGCTTTTTCATGGTTTTTGGACATAATCACACCTCTGAGTCTCATCTGAATACCTTGGAGCTTTTACTCTGCAGACTGGGTCTCATGGACTTGCCTGGTATAGGATTCCAGGTCCTGATGGTCCAGGATAGGATGACTAGTATCCAAACAACAAATGAGAGACTCAGGATATCCACACACCTCTCAGGCCTCTTGTTTTTCCTCTCTTTGCTGCTGAACTCACCCACCTACTCACATCTGGTGATTCCTTGTGATCAGTGGCTCCTAGTGCATGCATTTATCTCCTTTTGTAGATCATTTTTCTTTCTGCCCACCTCCCATGTAAGTGGTCATCAAGCCTTTTTAAGCCCTGGGCTCGTCCTCAACAGCTAAGCCAGCACTTCTGGGGGGAGTGAGAGGACCAGTGACATGAGGAAGCAGCTTGGGAAAGAGCTATTGATCTGGCAGATTTCTGCAAGACAGGCAGACTTTGAGTGCTGATGTTCTTTGTCTGGCTACAGTGGACAGGGATGATAGGTCAGGAGTAGGGGATCCATCTGTCTGTGCTCTGCCCTACTTTTACAACAAAAGATATCTTATAGTGCAAAATCTTTCCCAGCACCTCTTTGTGCATTTTTTTCGACACAAGACAATCACACTGAAAGATGGTAGCTTCATTCATACACAATAAAATTAGAAATAGTGGAATCAAACTAATCAAGATGCTAATGAGAGTAAAGGCATATATAAGGATTATCATTAGGTGTGTGTTGGGGGGATCTAGGGTCAGTAGAGCTGTAGATATTTGGAGGACAGAAGTAAGGTGTTGTGTTAGACTGGGTTTGCTAGAGAAGCAAAACAGTAAAGTTTATACATACATATAGATAAAGAGACATTTGCCTTAGGAAAATGGCTCACATACATATAGAAGCTGACAGGTCCCAAGTTCTTGGATCAAACGTCAAGCTGGAGGCTTTTCCCAACTCACACAGCTACAGGGGCTGGTGAGCTCAAGGTTGGCTGGCAGTATACCAGCTGTTAACTCCAACGAATGACGAATCCAAAATCTCCAGGCCAAGGAGTGGATTGTTCACTCATGGACAGTTGTAGGCAGCACAATAGGATCCCAAACCACAGAAGAGTGCCTCTTCTCCCAAGATGTCCATAAATATATTGGAAGAAGGCCACACTCCTAGGGAAACTCCCTTTCAATGGATTGACTGCTCAAAACATATACATCTGATCTCATCTTGGGAATAATCCACATCACAATTCCTTAAACCACACAGAATTGTGGTCCAGCCAAGTTGACATACAGCTCCAACTATCACAGTCCACCCCTTGTCAACTTGGCAGTTTTACACATCTTCTTAACCATATATAATCTCTAAATAAGGACAATTATAAAGTCACATTTGTACCTAACATGATATACTAACACACGTACAACTGAAACATATTAACCTTGCTTATATTTCATAGTTCATAACAGAAGGAAACAAAATTATTTGATGCATATATACAATGAAGAAATACAACAATCACAGTCCTCATTTCTGCAACTGGTCACATGGTTGTAGCTGATATTCAGAAATACCTTCTTCCGCTACCCATTCTGTATTTCCCTTGTCCTCAGTAAGTACCTCAAAGGGTCATGGTTTTTTGCCTGGTGGGGTGACCCAAACCTTCATTCCTGAAGGTTCTGGGCTATTAGTAGTCATATCAGAATTGGGTTGCTGTAATTTTCCATTGACTTTAATCACAGAGCATGGTAGTACAAAGATATGTCTTAAAGAATCTCCTGTATTCCAGACATATTCTTCTTTACCTCCATTATGTAATGTCAATCCAATTTCCCCTTGGTAATCAGGATCTATCACACAAGATAGTACAGAAATGCCCTTCTTTGTCTGTTGATCCATAGACATGAGGAAGCCAAATTAGCCAGGCGGCATTCGGAACTTCCAGTTTAATGTAATTGGTATTGTGTCTCCAGGTTGCATGCTCCTCATTTTGGGACTAAGATCTCAAGACCTGCAAAGCACAGGATAGCAGGGACAGGAAGCAAGAAGTTTTGAGTGGGTCACTAGAGGTACTAGTGAGTAGTACCACTCCCATTTCCATCCCTTGGTTCCTGGACCAGTGAATCCTAGCTGTTGCACTGTATATTGGATGCTGGTTTAGAGTATATACAGCCTCCAGGAGAACATTTCCCCAACCCTTCAAGGCATTACCACCCAAGTGGCACTGTAACTGTGTTTTCAGGAGGCCATCCCATAACCCTATCAAGCCAGCTTCTTCTGTATGATGGGGAACATGGTAAGACCAGTGAGTTCCATGAGCATAGGCTCATTGCTGCACTGCATTTGTTGTGAAGTGAGTCCCTTGATCTGAAGCAATGCTGTGTGGATTCCTTGAGGTGGATAAGGCATTCTATAAGTCTGTGGATGGTAGTTTTGGCAGAAGCATTGCAAGCAGGAAAGGCAAATCCATATCCAGAATAACTATCTATTCCAGTAAGAACAAAACACTGTAATTTCCGTGATGGAAGTGGTCCAATGTAATCAACCTGCCACCATGTTGCTGGCTGATCACCCTGAGGAATGGTTCAATATCGCAGACTCAGTGTTGGTCTCTGCTGTTGGCAAATTGGGCACTCATCAGTAGTGGTACCCAAATCAGTCTTGGTAAGTGGAAGTCCATGTTGCTGAGCCCATTCATAACTTCCACACCTGCCACCATGGCCACTTTTTCATAAGCCCATTGAGCAATGACTGGAGTTGTTGTTGTTGTTAGGTGCCATTGAGGCATCTATGACTCATAGTATCCCTGTGCACAGCAGAATGAAACACTGCCCCATCCTGAGCCATCTCCATGATTCTTGCTATGTTGTTGTTATTTGCCGTCGAGTCAGCCCCGACTCATAGCGACCCCTCCTTGGGTTTCCAAGGCAGTATCACTACGGAAGTAGGATTGCCCAACCTTCCTTGATTCTTGCCATACTTGAGCTTATTGCCTCTGCCACCTTGTCAGTCCATGTCATTGAAGGCCTTCCCCTCTTTCATCGACACTCCACCTTACCAAGCATGACATTATTCTCCAAGGAATGGTCCCTTCTGAAAACCTGATCAAAGTATGAGATGAAGTCTGGCAATTCTTGCCTCCAAGGATAATTCTGGCCTCAATTCCTCCAAGACAGACTATTAGTTCTTTTAGCAGTCCACGGTACTTTCACCATTCTTCACCAACATCACAACTCAAAAGCATCAATTCTTCCTTGGTTTTCCTTATTCATTTTCCAGCTCTCACATGCATGTGAGGTGATTGAAAATACCATAGCTTGTGTCAAGAGAACCTTAGTCCTCAAGGAGACATCTATGCTCTTCAGCACTTGAAAGAGGTCCTTTGCAGCTGATTTTCCCAGTGCTATATGTTGTCTGATGTCCTGACTGCTGCTTCCATTGGTGTTGATTGTAGAACCAAGCAATGTGAAGTCTCTGACAATTTCAATCTTTTCTCCATTTATTGTAATGCTGCTTATTGATCCAGTAGTGAAAGTTTTTGTTTTCTTTATATTGAGATGTAATCTATACTGTAGACTGTATTCTTCAATCTTCATCCGTAAGTACTTCAAGTCATCCTTACATTCAGAAAGTCATCAGCATACTGCAGGCTCTTCTTCATATATTCCAGCTTCTCTGATTATTTGCTCAGCATATAGATTGAATAACTATAGTGAAAGGATACCACCTTGACACACTCCCTTCTTGATTTTAAACCATGTGGTGTTCCCTTTTTCTGTTTGAACAACAGCTTGCACCTCTGGAAGTTCTCTGTCAATATACTGCTGCAACTGCTTTTTAATTATCTTCAGTTAGATCTTACTTATGTGTGATGTTAATGGTATTGTTTGATAATTTCAACATTCTGTGGGATCACCTTTCTTTGGAATTGATACAAATATGGATCTCTTGCAGTCAGTTGGCCAGGTAGCTGTCTTCCAAATCTCTTGCCATAACCAAGTGACTGCCTCCAGTGGGGCATCTGTTTGTTCAATCATCTCAGTGGGAACTCCGTCAATTCCTGGAGCCTTGTTCTTCACCAACTCCTTCAGTGTAGCTTTGACTTCTTTCTTCAGTACCATGGTTCTTGGTCATATGGCACCTCCTGAAATGGATGAAGATCGACCAATTCTTTTTGGTACAGTGACTCTGTGTATTCCTTCCATCTTCTTTTGATGTTTCTTGCATCATTCACTATATTGCCCATGGAATCTTTAAATTTTGCAACTTGAGGCTTAATTTTTTCCTCAGCTCTTTCAGTTTGGCAAATGCTGAGCATGTTCTTCCCTTTTGGTTTTCTAACTCCAGATCTTTGCACATTTCATTATAGTAATTTGCTTTCTCTTTTCAAGCTGCTCTTTGAAATCTTCTGTTCTTGTCATTTCTTCCATTTGCTTTAGCTACTTTTCACTCAAAGCCAATCTTCAGAATCTCTTCTGACATCCATTTTGGTCTTTTCTTTCTTTCTCATATTTTTAATGACCTCTTGCTTTCTTCATGGATGATGCCCTCAATGTCATCCCACAATTCTTCTGGTTTTCGGTCACTGGTGTTCTATGCATCAAATCTATTCTTTATATGGTCTCTAAATTCAGGAGGAATATATGCAAGGTCATATTTTGGCTCTCGTGGACTTGTTTTAATTGTCTTCAACCTTAAGTTGAACTTGTATATGAGCAGTTGATGATCTGTTCCACAATCAGCTCCTGGCCTTGTTTTGGCTGAAGATATTGAGCTTTTCTATCTCCTCTTGGCACAAGTGTAGTCAATCTGATTCCTGTGTACTCCACCTGGTGAAGTCCACATGTATAGCTGACATTAGTGTTGCTGAAAAGGTATTTTCAATGAATAAGTCATTGGTCTTGCAAAATTCTATCATATGATCTCCAGCATTATTTCTGTCACTAAGGCCAAATTTTCCAACTATTCATGATTCTTCTTTGTTTCTAACTTTTATATTCCAATCACCAGTGATAAGTAACACAACATGATTGCACATTTGGTCAATTTCAGACTTCAGAAATTGATAAAAATCTTCAAATTTTTCATCTTTGCTTTTCATGGTTGGTGCATTAATTTAAATAGTAATATTAATGGGTCCTTCTTGTAGACATATGGATATTATCCTATCACTGACAGCATTGTACTTCTGGACAGATCTTGAAACATACTTTGTGAAGAAGAATGCCATGTCTTTCTTCCTCAATTTGTCATTCCTGGCATAGTAGATCATATGGTTTTCTGATTCAAAATGCTCAAAACTCATCTATTGCAGCTCACTAATGCATAGGATATTAATCTTTATGCATTCTATTTCATTTTTGACAACTTCCAATTTTCTGAGATTCATACTTTTTACATTATTGTACTATGTTCTGATTATTAATGGATGTTTGTAGCTGTTTCTCCTCAATTTGAGTCCCACATCAGCACATGGAGGTCCTGAAAGACTTACTTTATCCATATCATTAAAGTGGGTTCTACGCTGATGAGGTAGCTCTTTCCCAGTCCTGTTTTCAGTGCCTTCCAACCCAAGGGGCTCATCTTCCCACATTGTCAGACAGGGTTTCTAAACTATTCATAAAGTTGCCCAGTAATGTATCACACAGTGTTTATCTGCTATTCATAAGGTTTTCGTTGGCCAATGCTTTAAGAAGTGGATGGCCTCTTCCTTCTTCCTAGTCTGTCTTAATCTGTAAACTGTGTTGAAACCTGTGCACCATGTGCAACTCTGCTGGCATCTGAAACACCAGTGGCACAGTCTCAAGCCTCACAGCAATGTGCATGCCACATAGGATGACAAACTGACAGACAAGTTTGTCTCCCTTAGCTGTTGGAAACCTCTGTGCCCTCCCCTTACCTAATTCCTACCTGGAACCTGCAACTTTGTGGTCCCTGGCTGCTCCCCTCCCCATTTTTCCTGGCTCTAGTGGGCTGGGGCCTGCCTTGCCTCCCACCCATTTCCTGGATCCTGCTGCTCCTGTGGTCTCTGGCCTCTCCATTCCCTCCTTTGCCTGGCTCTAGGGAGGTTAGGGCCTAGCCTTTCCTCCCACTCCTTAACTGGATCCTACCACTAGAGTAGCTGGGGAAAAAGGATGACTGGTTTCCCCTGAATGTGTCATCCTATCCACCTGATTGTTAAAGTCCTCTTCTGCCGAAGCCACCTTTTGGTGGGCATTCACAAGAGACACAAATATCTATACTCCTTTGGCCCATTCAGAGAAATTTTTCCACATACTTCTTTCCCATATATCCTTGTCACCAATTTTCCAACCATGCTCCTTCCAAGTCCCAGACCATCAGATCAAGCCATTAGCCACAGCCCATGCATCCATATACAAGTGCATATCTGGCCATTTCTTGGTACATGCAAAGTGAACAGCCATGGGGAGGATTTCCCTTCACTACTATCCCTCAAGGAAGTCCCAGAAAGGGGCTGCTGTGCCATTGCTGTCCACTTTCCAGTAGTGCCTGCATATCACGCAGAACCATCTGTAGACCAGGCACAAGTTTTCTCTTCCTCAGTCAACTGATCCTAAGGAACTCCCCATGACTAAGTAGTCAATGCCATAATTCCACACAAATCAGGGTATTCTGATAACTATTCCAAATCGCTGTCCATTAACTGCTGCCACTTGGCCCCTACTCCCACAGGGTCCAATCAGCCCCATAGAAGTTAAATGTCTTAGTTCAATTTGGGAAGTTCCCATGGTCAAATCTGGCTTACATAAAATGGAAATCACAGCAGTCTTCAAGGATGCTGGGTGTTCCCTTCACAAATTTATTCATCACCATACCTGTGAAAAGAGTGTCCTGTGGAATCTCCATTTCTGGCTCTAGGGGTCTAATATGATAAATCCATTCTAACAGGCCAGTTTCCCTAAGCCTCTGTATACTCTCTTCAACATAATATCAAGGCAGGTCCTGTACTTCAACTTGCTTCAGTAAGCCAACTAAACAAACTATTAGATCCTTTCTTAACCTCTCCAGCTGAAACATTAAATGAAGAATCTGTACTTAGTGGGCCTAAATCAATAAACTCAGACAGATCCAATGTTATATTCTTTGCAACATTATCCCACACCCTCAGTAGCTATTCCCACACATATTCTCTGGGTTTCTGTCTGTCCATGTTAGCAAAATCAAGTAGGTCTTTTCAGGTGTAGCATACCATCTCCTCAGTCACATTTTGTATTTCACCTTTTGGGGCTCACTTCCACTTAACTTTAGTTACAGGTCTAGCAGCAACAATGGGTTGTTGGGGAAGTTCCTGAGAACATTCAAGAATGTCTTCCATGGCCTCTGGCTCAGGCAATGACCCAGAAAGGACAGTTGGGTTAATCCCATCAGACAGAGGTGGAAAAGATAATGCTTTTACAGTAATCCCTTCAGATGGGAGGGATTCAACAGAATTTACAGAATATATCCTGATCTTCCTGAGTATCTACCCATATGTACCCATTCCAGGTTTCAGGATCCAATTTTATTCCCAATCAGTGCCCTTACTTTAACTTCAGACACCATTCTGGGTTGGCAATTTAAGTGGTGTTGTAATTCAGCCATGCTTATAATAAGACTCTGGGTTTGTTTTTCAGTGATAACAGCTCTGTTGCTAGAAGAAATAAGGATTTCTTTCAGAGCACAACTGGAAACATTGACATCTTTTATAAAGTGCTTAAACTATGACTCAGCAGCCCCAAACATATCTCACTTTTTTTTACCACTTTGTCTAATGTAAGTAGAAGACACCAACCAGCTTTCTTATACTCCTCATGCTGACAAAATTGCAGAAAAGTATCAAATATGTGATCACCTAGAGGCTCACTTCTCAAAAGTATTTGATCTATTGGGGGTGCTTTTTTGCATATTAATATTGTCACCTCATACCATGGATTAGCAGGGCCCTTTTTATTAATGGAGACAAGGTCACCAGTATCTTTATGATTAATCAAATTGGAGAACCAAAACAGAATCAGTGAGAACCAGTTTAGGGAGCCCATATATATGATTTTTTTCTCTCTAGAACCACTCCCAATACCAAATGTGTTAGACTGGATTCTCTAGAGAAGCAAAACCAGTAAAGCTCATATATACATATAGAGAAAGAGACATTTATCTTAGGAAAATGGCTCACACACTAATAGAAGCTGGCAAGTCCCAAGTTCTTGGATCAAGTATCAAGCTGTTAAATGGAAAGTAAAGAGATCTCAGAGAAGCAAAGCACTATTGAAGAAGAACAAAGTAGGAAGTCTCACACTGCTGGATCTCAAAACCTACTATCCAGCCACAGTAGTCAAAACTGCCTGGTATTGGTACAATGACAGACATATAGATCAATGGAATAGAATTGAGAACCCAGATATAAATTCATCGACCAAGGGTCTACTGATCTTTGAGAAAGGACCTAAATCTATTAAATAAGGAAGAGAATGTTTATTTAATAAAAGGTGCTGGGAAAAGGATATCCATTTGCAGAAAAATGAAACAAGATCTGTACCTCACATCATATAAAAAAATAACTCCAGATGGATCAAACACTCAAATGTGAAACCTAAACTATAAAGTCCCTCAAGGAAAACTAGCCGCAAATTTAGGGGCCCTAATATATGTCATAAATACACTATGAAGCATAACCCAAAATGCAAAAACAGCAGAAGAGAAACCAGATGATTAGGACTTTCTAAAAATTAAATTTTTATGTGCTTCCAAAGACTTCTCCAAAAGAGTCAAAAGAGAACCTAGAGATTGGGAAAAAATATATATTTGGTAATGACCTATCTGACAAGGGACTTATCTCTAGAATTTATAGAAAACTCCAACACTTCAATAACAAGAGACAAACAATCCAATTAAAAAATGGGCAGAAGACATGAATAGACACTTCACCAAGGAGGATATTCAGGCGGCCAACAAACATGTGAAGGAATGTTCACCATCATTAGCCATTAGATGCAATTCAAAACAACAATGAGATACCATCTTGCCCTAGCACTAGTAATAAAGTTCAACAAGACAGAAAATAACAAATGCTGGCGAGGATGTGGAGAAATTGGAATTCTCATACACTGTTGGTGGAACTGTAAAATGGTACAACCACTGTGGAAAGCAGTGTGGCAATTCCTTTAAAAGTTGTAATTAGAAATAGCATTTGACTCAGTCATTCCATTATTAGGTATATATCCTAAAGAAGTGAGAACCATGACAAGAACATACATGCGCACCCATATTCATCACAGCACTATTTACAATAGCAAAAATGTGGAAACAATGTAGGTGTCCATCAACTGAGGAATGGATAACCAAACTATGGTACATACACACAGTGGAATACTATGCAACCCTAAAGAATAACCTAGAATCTGCAAAAC
>NW_006921808.1:3801943-3828989 GCF_000298275.1 Orycteropus afer afer
CCAACCTTCCTTCCGAGGAGTGGCTGGTGGGTTTGAACCGCCAGCCTTCTGGTTAGCAGTCAAGTGCCTTAGCCACTATGCTACCAGAGCTGATAAGTATTGATTTGGGTGAAGAGAAGAGCAATGTACCAAATGTGAGTGATCAAAGTGGTGGCATTGAGCAAGAGGAAGACATAGAGAGGTACATGAGAGGTGCAGACAACAAAGATGAACCCTTTTGTACATACAGAACTGTATTTTCAGTGAAGACAAACATGGGTATACAGATAGATAGATGGGTGGACAGGCTGAACTATTAGGTATATGTATGCAGTGGGGAGTGTACCCAACACTATATATATAGAGTTGTTAGACAATGGTTCTATAAGTGTATTTGTATGTTCATTAAGAATTCCCAGGTATATAGCAGAGCTGACAAGGGACAAGATTTTAGTCACTTCTTGGTCACAGCCAGCTACCCAGAGGAAGTGAGTAGTTGAACCTGTGTTCTTGGGACCATAGTGGCAGAGGGCATCAAACTCAATTGGCATAATATACTACACAAAACATTGTTCCACCTCCTACTTTGGTGAGTAATGACAGGGATCTTAAAAGCTTGCAAGCAGCCATCTAGATGCAGTGATGGGTCTCTCCTCATCCGGAGCAAAGAAGAATGAAGAAAACCAAAGATTCATGGAAACAATTAGTCCTAGTGACTGGTACACCATGTGATCTGCAGCCTATATTTCTATGAGACCAGAAGAACTAGATGGTGCCTGGCTACCACTTTCAACCACTCAGAGGGGGATCTATGTAAGGGATCCTGGATAGAGGGAGAGAACAATGTGGCAAAAAACTCAAAATCATTTGGAAAAAAAAAAGGGGGGGGGTACCAGGTTTGCTGGTCTGATAGAGCCTGGTGGAACCACTGAGACTTTGGCCCCTAGCTGTCCTCCAGGTCTGGAATTGAACCCACACCTGTGGCTTCCAGCCAAACAAAAGACCGGCTTAAGAGTTGAACATTTACCTTAGGTAAATCCACTCCTTGGAGAGAATAATCATGGGAGAATAAAAAGGCTGTGTATGCTCAGGGAGACAGCTCAGGGACAAGAGTGTATGGAGGGATAGACATAGGGAAGAGGTAACCATTGGGAGGAAGTGGGAAGGGAGCTGTTGCATTGAGGTAAATAGTAGTCAATGTCATGAGATAAAGTGTATGTGAACTGCTGTATGGAAAGTGAAATGAATTTGCTCTAAACTTTCACCCATGTCACAATAAATAAATAAATAAAAGTCATGCTGGAGGGTTTTCTGACTCCCATAGCTCCAGGAGCTCTCAAGCTCAAGATTGGCAGGCAATATACCAGCTGTGGACTCCAATGAATGATTAATTCAAGATCTCCATGCTGAATGGTGGGTTGTTCACTCATGGACATTTGTAGGCAACACAGCAGAATCCCAATCCACAGAAGAGTGTCTCTTTTCCCAGGATGTCCATAAATATATTGGAAGCAGACCACACCCCTAGGGAAATTCCCTTTCAATGGATTGCTGCTCAAACATATACATCTGATCCCATCATGAGAATAACCCACATCACAATTACTTAAGCCACACAGAGTTCTGGTAGCATAGTGCCTAGGGCACCTGACTGCTAACCAGAAAGCTGGCTGTTCAAACCCACCAGCCACTCCTCAGAAGGAAGGTTGGGCAATCCAGTTACATAGTGATACTGCCTTGGAAACCCAAGGAGGGGTCGTTATGAGTTGGGTGCGACACAACAGCACATAACAATAACAACAACAACACAGAATTGTGTCCAGCCAAGTTGACACACAGCTCCAACTATCACAGGTATCCATATACATATGGGGGCTACTGGTTAGGCAGAGCCATTTTCCTTTGGTTGTGATCTAACTCCTGGACCTGAAGTGAACCAGCATCTGGTTTAATGGCTATAACTATTTTATGAAACATTAATACATTCTGGTATTAATACATTCTGATCAATCACTTCTTCTCCCTGGAGATGTATTATTTGTAGTTCCTCATCTAGTCAATGGGAGCTCTGGTACCATAGGGCCTAAGGCATTTGACTGCTAACCAGAAGGTGGGCAGTTCAAACTCACTACCCACGCCACAGAAGGAAGATTGGGCTATATACTTCCGTAGTGATACTGCCTTGGAAACCCAAGGAGGGGTCGCTATAAGTCAAACCCTACTCAACTGCAGTGAGTTTAGTTTTTGGTTTGATCTAACCAGTGAATGAGAAAATGAACATAAATGTCAGGAACTTTGGCAATTTGCATATCAAAGACAAGTGAAGGAGGTAATTCTGATTCTGGCTACCTAGCTTGCTTAAGTGAAAACTACAGTTTTTAATGACTGTTCAATTTCTTTTTCTGTCATGGGTCTTCCAAGTATTCTGCCTCAGATTATGTTAGTTTGGATAGATAGTGTGGTTCTACAACTTTGTCCATTTCTTACAGGTTTTTTGATTTGTTGCAGTACAATTATTCATAGTATTCTGTTATTGTCCTTTTTATTTCAGTAAGGTTCTGTGGCAACCTAGTCCATTTAATTTTTTTATTTATGTTATTTGCATCTTCTCCTTCTTTTTCTTTGTTAAACTTGCCAGTTGTTTGTCAATTTTATTAATTCTTCCAAAGAATCAACTTCTAGTCTGTGGATTCTTACTATTGTTTTTCTGTTTCATTTATTTCTCCTAAAATATTTCCCTTTTCCTTTCTTCTGATGACTATAGGCTTTTTTAAACTTTTCATTCTGATTTGGGTGAAATTTCACAGAGCCCATGGTTTTGCATTCAATAGTTCATATACATTTTGTTTTGTGACACTAGTTACATTCTCCACAGTGTAACAGATTCCCTTCCATTTCTCACCTGTGGTTACCCTTTCCCTGTGTCCTTTTTGCCTATGCATCCTTGCCGCACTACTTTTCTCCCTGTGCAAATGCTGCCCTTCTGATCTCCCATGGTTGATTGTTCTAAAGAGTGCATCCCTCTGGTGCAGGTGTTCAGCTAGTAGGTCTGTGTATTGTTTAGGGGAGAGTTAAGACATGGGAGTGAGCTCAATTCCAGGACAAAAGAATGACTCAGGGTCATTGTCTGGGGATTTCACCAGTCTTTACCAGACCAGTAGGACTCGTCTTTCTTTCTTTCTTTTTTTTTTATGATTTTGAAGTTTCTTCCTGATTTTTATCCTACTCTATCCAGGATCTCCAATATTGATCCCTTTCCAAGTGGTTGGCATTCATAGTCAAGCACCATCTAGTTCTTCTGGTCTTGGGGTCATACAGACTGAGGTTCTTATGGCCCATGCATCTTTTGGACTAACTCTTTCCATGCATCTTTGATTTTCTTCACTATTATTTGCTCCAGATGAGGAGAGACCAATAGTTGCATCTTTAGTTAGCTGTTTGTAAGCTTTTAATACCCCAGTCATTACTCACCAAACTAAGATGCAGAACAATATTTTTGTATACCATGTTGTGCCAACTAAGCTTGCTATCCCGTGAGACCTTAGTCCCCAGCCTACAGGTCAACAACTTACTCCCTCAAGATGCTTAGTTGTGGATAAAAAGTTATCCTGACTTTGCCTCATTGAGTTTAAACTGCACATGGACATTTTTATAGCACATAAAAATACACATGTAGGCCAGCCAAACAAAGTACAGGCATGTGAGTTAAACATTTACCTCAAGTAGACACACGCCCTGGAGAGAACAATCATGGGAGAAGGAAGGGCTGCTTATGCACAGGGAGATAGCTCAGGGTGCAGAAAAGTATGAAGGGATGGACACTGGGAGGAGGTAACTATGGGGAGGAAGTGGGAGGGGAGCTGCTGCATTGTAAATTTTGGTCAATGACATGAGACAAAATATATGTGAACTGCTGTATGAAAAGTGAATTTATTCTGTAAATCTTCACCCAAATCCTAATTAAAAAAAAAAAATACACATGTAGGAATATTGTCTGACAAACCTATGTATAGTTGTGGGTGTACTCCCATTCACCTATCCATACCTGATCTTCTTGTCTGTCTATGTATGCAACTACCTTTAGATTAGTGTTTTCAGTTACTGATAACTGTAGGCTTTTGTTCTTTTTTCTAATATTTGGAGATGTTGAGTTAAGGTGTTGATTTTGATTATTTCTTGTGTTTTTATGTGTGCTTCTATTGCTATTAAGTGACTCAACTCCTGTTCTAATGGCTAAAACTCTATTACATGGCTGCCCCTAATTACAAGGGAGGCAGGAAAAGAAATCTTAGCTCAGGAAGAGAAAATAGGTCTATTAGTCAGCTAGTGCACTCTGTCATAATCTCCTTTTGTATTCTTTCATTTCTCAAATGGTAAGAGAGTGAGAAGGTAATTTCCCACATAGATTATTAAATTTGAGTTTAACTCATCACCTTCAGTTTATTCTTTCTCTACAAATATTACACTACCTTGCAACAAACCTCAACATAATTAAGGATATATATATATATATATATATATATACAATGTCCAATGATCCCTTGAGAACAGAAACCAGACAGGATGCCCTTTATTAGCATTCTTACTTACTATTGTATTGGAAGTCCTACCCACAGCAATGAGGCAAGAAAGGGAGCTAAAAGGCATCCAGATCATCGAAGAAGAAGTAAAACTACCTCTATTTGCAGATGATATGACCTTATACATAGAAAATCCTAGAGACTGAACTAGAAAACTATATAAACTAATAGAAGTGTTCACTGAAGTGGCAGAGTACAAGATCAGCACACAAAAATCAGTAGGATTTCTCTACACTAACAAAGAGAACTATGAAAAGTAAATGAGGAAAACAGTACCTTTTTTAGTAGCCACCTAAAAGATGAAGTACTTAGGAATAAATCTAAAGAGTGACATAAAAGGCCTATACAAAGAAAACACTACTGCAAGAAACCAAAAGAAACTTACATAAGTGGAAGAATATACCATGCTATTGGATAGGAAGACATTGTAAAAATGACAATTCTATCCAAAGCCATATACAGATATAATATAATTTTAATGCAGAATTGATCATCATTCTCTAAAGAGAAGGAAAAGCTAATGACAAAATTTATATGGAAAGGAAGGAGATTCAGGATAAGCAAACCACAGCTAAAGAAGAAGAAGAAAGTAGATGACCTCATACTCCCAATTCCAAAACCTACTAGAGTGCCACAATAGTCAAAACAGCCTGGTATTGGTATGACAGACATGTAGATCATATAGAGTAGAACTGAGAACCCAGAAGTAAATCTCAGCTTATGGTTAGCTGATCTTTGACAAAGGGCCGAATCTCATTAAATGGGGAAGGCATAGTCTCTTTAATGAATAGTTCTGGTAAAACTGAACATTCATTTGTATAAAAATGAAACAGGATCCAAAGCTCATACTATATAAGAAACTAACTCAAGATGGATCAAAGACCTAAGTATAAAACCCCAAATCATGAATATCATCAAAATAAAAATAGTGGCAAACTTACAGGCCCAATTACAGTGCATAAATACACTATGAAACATAATTAAAAATGTACAAACAGCAGAAGACAAACTAGATGATCTGACCTCCTAAAAATTAAATATTTAAGTACAACAAGACTTTGTCAAAAGAGTAAAAAGAGAACATATAGACTCAGGTAAAATTTGGCGATGCTCTATCTGACAAGAGACTAATCTTCAAAATTTATAGAAAACCTCAATACCTCAACAACAAAAATACAAGCAGTACAATTAAAAAGTAGGCAGAGGACATGAACAGACACTTCACCAAAGAAGACATTCAGGTGGCTAATAAACACTTGAAGACATGCTCATGATCATTAGCCATTACAGAGATGCAAATTAAAATAATTTTTTTTCTCAGGCTTTTTCCTAAAGAAGAAGTATAGGATTTCAGGTAAAGTATGTGTAAGTATAAGGAGTCCCTGAAATGAGATGTCATCTCACCCCAGCATTAATAGCAGAGTTCAAAAAAGAAAAGAAAACAAAAATTGCTAGAGAGGGTGTGGAGAGACTGGAACACTCATACACTGCTGATGGATTGTAACATGGTAAAACCACTGTGGAAAGTGGAACGGCATTTCCTTTGGGAGGTGGAAATACAAATACCATATGATTCAGCACTCCCACTGGTAGCTTTATGTATCTTAGAGAAATAAGCCATGACATGAACAGATGATATATGGGAGCTCTGGTGGCATAGTGCCTAAGGCATTTAACTGCTAACCAGAAAGCTGGTAGTTCAAACCCACCAGCCACTCCTCAGAAGCCAAGATTGGGCAATCTATTTCCCTAGATATACCGCCTCATAAACCCAAGGAGGGGTTGCTATGAGTCAGGATAAACTTGATGGCAGTCGTTTTTTTTTTTTTTTTTTTTTTTTTTATGAACAGATATATGTACATCCATGTTCATCACAAGATTATAATGCACAATAGCAAAAAGATGTGAACAACCTAAATGCTCATCAATGGATGAATGGATAAACAAACTATGGTACATAAACACAATAGGATACTATGCAATGTTAAAGAATAATGATGAATGTGCAAACCACCTCATAACACTGATGAACATAGAGGACATTATTCTCAGTGAAATTAGTCAATCACAAAAGGACAATTATTGTATGAGACCATTACTGTAAAAAGTTAAGAAATGGTTTACATAAGGAAAGAATCATTTTTGAAGGTTATCTTGGGTGAGAAGGATAATCACTAAACTAGAGGGTAGATACATATTAACTTGGGTTAGGGGAAAGACAATATACAATAAGGAGGAGGTCAGCACAAAATGATCAGGACAGTGGAAGCAAAACAGTTAAAGACAACAAAGGTGAATATTATTACATACACAATCTTGAAATAATAGTAATAACAATAACTTATAAGTGGCCACTCAATCTGAACAAGGATGGGAAGGTGAATAGGACCACACAAAAAAAGAAAAAAGAAAATTGAGGTGCCTGACATTTGAAATGGTTGGTTTCTCTTTGGGCCTGATTCTATCTTGTAACTTCTGCTTTTGTCTTAGTAATTGTTAACCTTGTAACAGACATAACCTTGTATTTAAGATAATGATATTCTTTGTAAAAAAGCTAAGAAAGAATGTTGTCAGCTTGTTCCCAAGGAGCCTTAATATAAATCGCATATCTAACCTCTGCCTTCCCAGAAAGGAATACCTTGCAACCCAAAGAACTAACCTTGCATCTGCCCTATAAGCCAATCACATAAAAAGCCCCACTTTGAGGTGTCCCACATCTCATTTCCTTAGTTGCTTGGCAACCAAACCAATCAGATTATTATACTGTAAAGTTCCTTATTTTACTGTATAAATATGGGTATGTGACTCCAACACAGAAGAACACCAGTTTTCACTTTGTGAGATTTAGAGTGTTCCTCACTCCAGCTGCCTTTGGTCTCAATAAACATCTTTTCTTTCATTTTAAATAGAGTACACATCATTGCTGTACAACATTTGTTGATATAGTCAGCAGGATCTGAAGGTGGCTTATCTACTGCATTCCCCACGATCTACAGATCTGGTGTTCTGGTATTCAGCACAAGCCCTTTGCACTCAAACTGTCTACTCAGATTCTCAGGAGGTGTTTAATGTAACCATTCTGCTTATTGTGAAGATGGCTTTCTGAAAGTTTTATTGTTTTTCACTTTACTTTTGTTTCTGTTCATCTCTTGAATTCATTGTTAAATTAAGTTTGGCTAGACTGACATCTAGCAGCAGACTTTGAACTCTTGATCTCTTTCTTTTCTTTCTCATATACCTTAAAGGTATCAGCATGCCTTCAGGTGGGTTAGAGGACACATAATGTTTCTATGCCTATCCAGGTGTTGCACATGCAAAATTTCTTACTGAGATGGGTAATGCCATGTCAAAGGCTCAGGTACGAATACCCTTAGGGACTCCTTCTACTTACATATGCTTTATCTGAACTCTTATACTTCTTCTTTAGGAAAAAGCCTGAGAAAAAATTAGACAAGAGACTAAACCAATATCAGAAATCCCCTTTAAAATTCACTCTATATCACCAGGAGCAGGTACAAGGGAAAATTGTAAAGGAACTAGTGACCTTTGTTTCTTGGACTTGCACTGAATATACAAAGCATTATTAAGGATTTTTCAGGTTTACAAAAACAAGCAAACATTAAAAAAGAAACAAAAACAGAAAACTGTTGTAGCGTTGATTTTGATCATAGTGACTAACCCTCAAGACAGTGAGTAGTCTTTCCAAAGTTGTAAATCTTCTCTAAAGCAGATTGCCTGATCTTTCTTCAATGGGACAACTCATGGGTTAAAACCACTGACCTTTTGGTTAGTAGTTGAATGAATGCCTTAACCACTCACTGCATTACCATAGCTCCTTGATTTACAGAAAGATCCCTATCAATTTACTACAGAATTCAAAGTTCTCATTAAAGCTTTTCAACCTGGGCTACCTGATTTATATCACATGCTACTGAGGACTGTTGTTGTTATGTGCCATCGAGTCGGACCCAACTCATAGCGACCCCTCCTTGGGTTTCCGAGGTGATATTACCATGGAAGTAGATTGCCCAACCTTCTTTCCGAGGAGTGGCTGGTGGGTTTGAACCGCCAGCCTTCTAGTTAGCAGTCAAGTACCTTAGGCACTATGCTACCAGAGCTCCCACTGAGGATTAGAGATGCTCAAATATGGCTAAAACATGCTGAATGGGAGAATGCCCAAGCCATTCTTGGTTTAGAGACCAGAAAGACAGCTGAGGAAATACTCAAGGAAGCCCAGGAAAAGGGAAAGGATTTGCATGAGTCTCTCAGTAAAGCCTTTCCTCCTGTAGCAGATTGAACAATAATTCACCCATGCATACAAGCTAAAAATGAGAGTGTTTATGATTATAAAAATGAGTTATATGAAAAGTTTGTTGAACACTTGATGTTGAACACTTGGGGCCTTTAGGAGCTTTTATGCAGTTATATCTGGCCTTAATCCTGAATTTTTAGTAAGTAAAAAGGCAATGGGTTGATTGGAAAATCATTCCTATTACCAAGTTAACTGTTTTGGCTGATTGTTTAGTCTCTATGTTTTGACAGTGAATGAATATTATTAGCAGAAACAATGAAAATTCAAATGTTGTTGTTGTGTTTTTATGTGCCGTCGAGTCAGACCCAACTCATAGCGACCTCTCCTTAGGTTGCTGAGGCAGTATCACTACAGAAGTAGATTGCCCAACCTTCCTTCCGAGAAGTGGCTGGTGGGTTTGAACCACCAGCCTTCTGGTTAGCAGTCAAGTGCCTTAGGCACTGTGCTACCAGAGCTCCCAAATAGCCACCTCAAAATGCTTACCTAAAATTTCCCAACACCTCTTAAAAGGAGAAGGTCAAGAAAGGTAAAGGACCTGTTCTTATCATTCAATACTTTCTTCTAAAGTCTTGATTATTCCTTGTACCAAGTCCATGCAACATTCCAGTCATCCCTGGCAATTAAGGATGGAGATTTGGACAGGATTTATGGACCATTATTATAAATCAGAATTGACTTGACGGTAGTGGGGTTGATTTTTTTATTTTTTTCTTTTTGAAAGCACGTAATGAGTCCTTACAACTCCTAATCCTCATTTATTGCTTTTTAATGGACGCCCTGATGTGACTCACCTTATGATGGTTGATATATGCAGTGCTGTTTTCAGCATGACTCTCTATCCAGGCAGTCACCATTTATTTGCTTTCACCTGGAAGGGCCAACAATATACTTGAAACATCAGCCTTCACTTTATCTCCTACATATTTTTCTCAGATTTTACATGCTGATTTACAACACTTACAGTTACCCAGGTATTCACATTTTTACTCGTATGGGGACTTACTGGTCTATTCTAACCCTTGACAGGCATGTCCCATAGTATCTTGTTACTACAATATTTGGCCACAGGATGGCACAAAGCCAACAAAAAAGAGTTACAAATAGCCCATCCTTTTGTGCAACAATTAACCTACCGTCAATTCTGATTCATAGTAACCCTATAGGATAGAGAAACCCCATAGGGTTTCCAAAGCTGTAAATCATTGTAGAAGCAGATTGCCTCATCTTTCTCTCATGGAGTGGTTGGTGGGTTCAAATGGTCAAACTTTTGGTTAGCAGACAAATGTTTAAACCACTACACCACCAAAACCAAAAAAAAAAAAAAAAAACCTACTGCCATTGAGTCAATTCCAACTCATAATAACCACCATTGGGTTTCCAAGGCAGTAAATCTTCTTTATGGAAGTAGATTGCCCCATCTTCCTTCCATGGAGCATCTAGTCGGTTTGAACCACCAGCTTCCTGGTTAGCAGACAAATGTCTTAGGCACTACAGAAGAGCTCGCTTAATACATATAATTTCAGCAAAGTGGATCACCATAGACCTCAAAAAGAAAAGAAACTATCTTAGCTTATCCTGTCTCCAACACACACACACAAAAGAGGGTTTTTAGGACTCTGTGGTTAATGCATAACTTATAGATCTAATTTTTCTTTATTAGCTTAACCCCTTTATCAAATGTTGTGAACCTGACTACTTTCAACTTTCTGAAAATTGTCAAAACACTATCACCTGACTAAAAGAGGCATTACTTAATATTCCTGCTTTAAGGTTTTCTGATTATTACTTGGACTTTTCAATTTTTGTCCACAAGACTTCTGAGAATGCCAGAGAATGCTCTAGGAGTCCTCACTCAAAAACACAGAGGATAGCAAAGATCACCTGAGTTTTGTATTATCCAATAGGACATTATCACTTGAGGCTGCAACAGCTAGGCTAGATGAGACCACAGCTGATATGGTTTTATGGAATTTTCTTGATGTTTATATCCTTCACAAGGTGTCAATGATTTTAAATTCAACATTAACTCAACATCTCTCATCCAGCAGGCTGACTTATGAAGTTCTTATTTTAGCTGCTTCAAATATTTGGTCACATACTGTAACCTCTTTGAACCCAGCCATGTTGTTAACTCCACCTAATGAAGATGATCATCTTGGCCCAGGATTGATTTTATGGAACAGCTTTTGTCTCCTAGATAAGATTTACAAGAAATCTCATTCCAAAGTCCTGATTTAGTTCTATTTGTTGATAGGTCACATTTAAAACCTAAATGTACTAGCTCTCATTACTATGAATATTATGCTATTACCATGTCTACCAAGATCCTCAAAAAATTACACTCTTCCTGAAGCCACTTTGCCTCAACAAACTAAACTAATCATGCACACAAAGGCTTGCACATTGATTTCTGGACGGTCAGTAAATATATTTAAAGATTGGAGGTATGGTTTCAAAATGTTTTATAATTTTGGTATGTTATAGAAACAGAGGGGATTCATAAGCTCTTCTGGGGGCCAAAATAAAAATAGCCCTTTAGTAGCAGACTACTTAGAAGCCCCTTTGTTCCCCTCAGAGATTGCTGTGATTAAATTCAGGCCTATAAACCTAAAGGGTTCCACAAACAGAAGAAATTAAATTGAATAATCTACTTGATTGAGTGGTTACACAAGTTGTTTCCTAGCTGCCCTATAAAAAAATAGTACTTTACTTGCAACCACAATTAAAAGGATGAAATAAAGGTAAATGAAAGAGAAGTTATAGCACCTGAAAGGAACTGGCCACTAAAATTTGACCCAAAAGAAATTTTGCAATCATTTTTAAATGCTAATAATTAACCCCAAAAGAAGAAATCGAGGAATAGAAATAGGCTGGCTGCAAGCAAGATCCAAATATCAGCTTATGGGGTGGGTCAAATACCAAACTTGTTTTACCAGAGTGCTTGCATGTTCCCATAGCTCAGAATTATTTTCATAATAATCCAGGAATCAAACCAGATGAATTGAGTTTTAGAAAGGTGTTGTTGAGACTATTCCACTGCCTATGACCATGTATTTGTTTGCGGTATTGAAGGTTATACTCTTGTTAGTTCTTGCCACAAACTTTTAACAGTTATGTATAGTCCTCTACATTAGAATACTATTCTGGATGATGAACAACCTTTTAATATTCTTATAGAAAACTCCTCCAGGCCTCAAGCAATTCCTTTAAAGGGCTTGTTGGAACACCAAAAATCAGCCCTATATGATGAGATTGAGAAATGGAAAAGGCATGATTATTCCTAATGCTCCATCTCTGGGATACAGAATGGCCTCAAAAGAACTTACTTCTCCTCAAATTTGTGTATACTCTGGAAGGATTGCCCAGGAATACTCATTTCTCTCCCTCTCTCTCTTTAAATTTATTTTATTTTCATTGTGATTTGGGCAAAAGTTTATAGAGAAAATTCATTTTCTATACAACAGTTCATACACATTTTGTTTCATGATATTAATTGCAATCCCCAAAATGTAACAGCCATCTTCCCACTTCCTATCTGTAGCTACTTTGCCCTGTGTCCTTCTTTCCCATGAATTCCTGCCCTCTGAACTATCTCCCTGTACAAACACTGCCCTTCTGATCTCCATGATTGATTGTTCTAAGGAGTATATCTATCTAGAATATTCACTCTACATGCCTGTCTATTGTTTGGCTGAAATCCATGAGAGTAAGTTCACTTCCAGGCCCAAAATGTCACTAGGGACTATAAACTTGGGATTTCACTGGTCTCTATCTGACTGACAAGCCTGGTCATTTTCATGATTTTTATTTTTGTTCCATATTTTTCTCCCACTGTATTCAGGATCTCGTATACTGATTCTTATCTGAGTGGCTGATAGTGGTAACCAGGCATGATCCAGTTCTTTTGGTCTCAGGGTCACTTAGGCTGTGGGTCACATGGTCTACTAGTCCCTTGGACTAACTGTTTCCATGCATGTCTGTTTTCCTTCATTCTTCTTTGCTCCGGATGAGGAGAGACCAATTGCAAACTTTTAAGATACAAGTCACTACTTAGCAAAGTAGGAAATAGAAAAATGTTATTGTGTAGTATGTTATGCCAATTGAGCTAGAAGTCCCTCAAGACCATAATCCCAAGCCCACGGGCCCAACAACTTGCTCTCTCAAGGTAGATGGCTGTGGTTAAGAAATTATAATTTTGCACCCTGTTAGCTCTATTATATATATACGGGCATTATTTATTTATTTATTTTTTAATTGTGATTTGGGTGAAGGTTTACAGAGCAAATTCACTTTGCATACAATGGTTCACATATACTTTGTCTCATGACATTGACCACAGTTTACCACAATGCAAAAGCTCCTCTCTCACTTCCTCCCCATAGTTACCTCTTCCCTGTGTCCATTCCTCCATGCACTCCTGTCCCTGAGCTGTCTCCCTGTACATAAGCAGCCCTTCTTTCTCCCATGATTGTTCTCTTCAAGGAATGTATCTACTTGAGGTTCAACTCTTATGCCTGTCTTTTGTTTGGCTGGAAACCATAGGTGTGGGTTTAATTCCAGATCTGGAAGGCAGCTAGGGGCCATCGTCTCAGTGGTTCCACCAGGCTCTATCAGATTATATGGGCATTCTTCTTATTATTATTATTATTATTATTTGGGTGAAGATTTACAGAGCAAATTCACTTTCCATACAGCAGTTTACATATACTTTGTCTCATGACATTGACCACAGTTTACCACAATGCAACAGCTCCCCTCCCACTTCCTCCCCATAGTTACCTCTTCCCTGTGTCCATCCCTCCATGGTATCCTGCCCCCTGAACTGTCTCCCTGTGCATAAGCAGTATACGGGCATTGTTATAGCATACACAAATATGTATGTAGAAATATTGTATACCAAATTTATATATGGTCATGGGTATATATGATCTTTTACCTAGACATACCTGATCATTCAGCCTGTTACTTACATATCCATCCACAGATTATTGTTTGTTCTTACTGATAATGCAATATTTGTATGTAAAAGTGTTCATCTTTGTTTTCTTTACCTTTTGTGCACCTCTCTGTGTCTTCCTTTTCCATCACGTTATTGTGTTGGTCACTCACTTGTAGTATATTACCTTTCCTTTCACCCAAATCAATACTTGTCTCTTACCTATCTAGCAATTTTCCCTCCTCACCTCGCCCATTCCTGGTAACCAGCAAAGAAACTTTCCTTTCATATGTAAACATTTCCTTGACTTTTTACAATAGTGGACTAAGATAATATTTGTCCTCTGATTGACTCATTTCACTCAGTATAATGTGCTCCAAGTTCATTCACATTATGCAGTGTTTCACAGATTCTACATTATTCTTTAGTGTTGCATAGTATTCCATTACGTGTTTGTACCATAGTTTGGCTATCCTTTCTTCCCCTGATGAGCACTTAAGATGTTTCTATCTCTTTGCTATTGTGAATAGTGCTGTGATGAACATAGGTGTGCATATATCTGTTTTGTCCTAGCTCTCACTTCTTTAGGATATATACTTAGCAATGGGATTGCTGGATCAAATGATATTTCTACTTGGGGCTTTTTAGAGAATCACCATACCAATTTCCACCATCATTGTACTGTCCCACTAACTGTGTATTAGCATCCCAATCTCTCCACATCCTCACCAGCATTTGTTATTTTCTGTCTTGTTGGACTTTGCTATGAGTGCTGGAGTGAGATAGTATCTCATTGTTGTTTTGATTTGCATATCTCTAATGGCTAGTGATCACAAACATTTCTTCATGTGTTTTTTGCACTTGAGTATCCTCCTTGATGAAGTGTCTGTTCATGTCTTCTGCCCATTCTTTAATTGGATTGTTTGTCTTTTTGATGTTGAGGTGTTAGAGTTTTCTATAAATTTTAGAGATAAATACCATGTCAGATAGGTCATTGCTGGATAATTTTTCCCAACCTGTATGTTCTCTTTTTATGCTTTTGGAGAAATCTTTGGATGCACATAAGAATTTAATTTTCAGAAGTTCTCAATAATCTAGTTTATCTTTTGCTATTTGTGAATTTTTGTCTTGATTCATGTAGCTAGAGATTTATCACATTCATTGAACTTTTGGTTTGATCTTAAATACTATTTGTTTTCTATTTTATTTCTAATCACATTATTTCCTTCTCTTTTACTTAATTTGGGTTTAATTTCTCTCTTTTTTTTTTTGAACTTGAGTGGAAGACTAGGTTACTGATTTTATAGCTTTCTTACCTTTTGTTGTTGTTGTTAGGTGCCATCAAATCATCTCTGACTCATACCGACCTTGTGTACAACAGAACAAAACACTGCCTGGTCTTGTACCAGCCTTATGATCCTGCTATACCTAAGCCCATCTTTGCAGCCACTGTGTCATCCGGTCTTGTTGAAGGCCTTCCCCTTTTTCATTGACCCTCCACTTTACCGAGCATGATATCCTTCTCCAGGGAATGGTTTCCTTCTGACAACATGGCCAAAGTAGGTGAGTTTAGTTTGGCCATTTAGTTTGGCCATTTTCGCTTCCAAGAAAAATTATGGCTGCACTTTTTCCAGGACAGATTTGTTAGTTCTTTTAGCAGTCCATGGTATTCTCAGTATTCTTCACCAACACAAGAACTCAAAAACATCAACACTTACCTTTTAACATAGCTTTAAACATATTTAAATTCTTAAAAAAAAAAAAAAACAAACTTTTTATTGTGATTTGGGTGAAGATTTACACAGCAAATCAGTTTGCATTTAATAATTCACATACTTTTTGTTTCATGCCATTGATTGCAATTCAACAATGTAACATCATTCATCCTACTTTCTCAAGTTTCTCTTTTCATTCCTCTTTTTTTTTTTTTTAATTTTTTAATCACTTTCTGCCTTCTAAACTTTGTCCTTGGACAAATGCTGAATGGTTGATTTTTTCTAAGGAGTGTATTCCTGCCTGTCATTATTATTCACCTTATACACCTGTCTATTGTTTGGCTGAAAGTTGAGACATGCGGGTAAATTCACTTTTAGGCTAGAAGGGTAACTAAGGGCCATACTCTTCAGGATTCTACTACTTTTTATCAGAGCAGTGAGCCTGCTCTTTTATGATTTTGATTTTTTTGTTCCACGTTTTTCTCCAACTCTAGCCAAGACCTCCTATTTTGATCTCTTTCAGAACAGTAAACAGTGATCAGTGAGCACCATCTAGTTTTTATTTTAGAGATAAAATAAGATAAACTAAAATGGCTCTTGTTTCTGTAGTATATATGCTTAGTAGTTGGATTACTGGTTCATATGGTATTTCTATTTCCAAGTTTATAAGAAAGTGCCATGCTGTTTTCCTCAATGGTTGTACCATTTCCCAATCCTACTGGCAGTGTGTGAGGGTTGCAGGCTCTCCACACCCTTGTCAACATTAGTAGTTTTCTGTTTTTTTGAATTTTGCTATAAATGCTGGGGTGCGATATCTCTCTCTCTCTTTTTTTTTTTTCTTTTTGATTTACAACTCTCTAATGGCTAATAATTGCAAGCATTTCTTCATGTGTTTGTTGGCTGCCTGAATATCTCCTATGCTGAAATGTCTGTTCATGTTCTCTGCCTATTTTTAAATTGGGTAATTTATGTTTTTGTTGTTGAGGTGTTGAAGTTTTCTATAAATTTGAGAGATTAGTCCCTTGTCTAATGTGCCATTGTAGGTTTTTTTTGTTTGTTTTTTGTTTTCCCACAGCTTGTAGATTCTCTTTTTACTCTTTGGTCATGTTATCAGAAGAGACCATTCTCTGGAGAAGGATGTCATGCTCAGTAAGTTGGAGGGTCAGCGAAAGAAGGGAAGGCCCTCAACAAAATAGATTGACACAGTGGCTGCAGCAATGGGCTCAAGTGTAGCAGGGATCATGGAGCTGGTATTGGACCAGGCCATGTTTGATAGTGTATTTATGCCATGTATTAAGCCTCAAAGTTTGTCCTTATGTTTTCCTTTGATGACCTTTATAGTTAGATTTACATTTAGTTTTTTTGATCCATCTTGAGTTAGCTTTTTTATATAGTATGAGATATTTATCCTGTTTTATTTTTGTGTAAATGGATATCCAGTTTTGCCAGCACTATTAGTTAAAAGAAACTATCTCTTTTCCATTTAAGGGGTTTCAGCTCTTTGTAAAATACCAATTGTCAGTATGTAGATGGATATAACTCTGGGTTTTCAATCCTGTCCATTGATATATATGTATTTGTTGTTTTACCAGTATCAGGCTGTTTTGACCAACATGGTTGTGTTTTGAGATAAAAAATTGTGATACCTCCTACTTTGTTCTTCCTTTAGTAGTGCTTTTCTTATCTGAGAAGTCTCCTTCCTTTCAAAATAAAGTAAGTGATTCCATCTCTTTAAAGAATGATGGTGGAATCTGGATCAGAATTCCATAGTATTTATAGATTGTTTAAGGTGTTGTTGTTGTTAGGTGCCATTGAGTCATCTTAGACTCATAGCAACCCTATCCATAGCAAAATGAAACATGGCCCAGTCCCATGCCAGCTTCATGATCCCCACTACACTTGAGACTCTTGAGTACAATTAAGTGGAATTGTCCCGGAGTATTGACATTTTCACAATGTTAAGTCTTCCTATCTACAAGCACAGTATTTTCTTGCAATTACATAGGTCTCTTTTTGGTTTCTCACAGTGGTGTTTTGTAGATTCTTTGTACAGACCTTTTTATCTTTGGTTAGATTTATTCCTAAGTTTTTCATTTTTTGGGTGGCTGTTATAAATAGCATTATTTCCTTGATTTCATTTTCCCAGGTCTCTTTCCTTAATATAAAGGAATCATACTGATTGTGCTCATTTTTACCCTGCTATTTTACTAAATCTTTCAATTAGTTCCAGTAATTTTCTGTGTGAGTCACTGGGATTTTCTATGTGTCAAGTATAATTTACAAATAGAGATATTTTTATTTTTTTTTTTTTTTTTGCCAATTTAGATGTCTCTTTTTTCTATTTCTTGCCTTATTGCTCTGGTGAGAACTTACAATACATTAATAAATAGGAATGGTGATAAAGGTCTTCCTTGTCCAGTTCTGGTTCTCAGGAAGCCTGCTTTTAGTCTCTCTCCATTGAGACTATGTTGGCCATTGGTTTTGTATATATGCCCTTAATTTTACTGAGGAATTTTCTTTCTATTCCTATTTTCTTGGGCATTTTTATCACAAGCAGATGTTGGATTTTGTCAATTATCTTTTCTGCATCAGTTGATATGATTATGTGGTTCTTTGCCTTTGTGTTATTTATATGATGGATTATGCTGATTGTATTTCTAATCTTGAACCATCCTTGCATATCTGGCATGAATTCCATTTAATCATTTTTTTTTTTAAGATATTGTTGGATTTTATCAGCTAGAATCTTTCCATTTATATTAATGAGGGATATTGGTTTGTAAATTTCTTTTTTAGTAATGTCTTTGCCTGATTTAGGAATTAGTGTTATGCTCACCTCATAAAATAAATTTGGTAGTATTCACTCTTTTTCTATATTCTGGAATAGCTTGAGTAGAATTGATATCAACTCTTCTCCAAAAGTTTGGTAAAATTCACCAGTGAAGCCATCTGGCACAGGACTTTATTTGTTGGGAGTTTTTTTATGGCCTGTTCAATTTCTTCTTTTGTGATAGGTCTGTCTAAATTTTCTACCTCAGTCTGTGTAAGTTTAGGTAGGTAGTATATTTTTAGAAATTTGTCCATTTCTTCTAGGTTTTCAGATTTGTTGAAATACAGATCCTCATCATATTGTTATTCTTTTTATTTAAATTGGTTCTATTTTGATGTTGCATATTTCATTTCTTATTCTTGTTATTTGCATATTTTCTTTCTTTTTCTTTGTTACATTTGCCAGTAGTCTATTACTTTTATTATTCCTTTCAAAGAACCAGGGAGCTCTGGTGGCTTAGGGCCTAAGGGATTTAACTGCTAACCAGAAGGCTGGTGGCTCAAACCCACCAGCTACTCCTCAGAAGGAAGGTATGTCTTGTAGTAATATCATCTCAGAAAACCAAGGTGGGGGGTTGTTATGAGTCAGATCTGACTTCATGGTAGTGAGTTTTCTTTTTTGGTTTCAAAGAACCAGCTTCTAGGGCTGTCAATTGTTCCTATTATTCTGTTTCATTTATTTCTACTAAAATCTTTATCATTAAATTTCTTCTGGTGATTGTATGCTCATTTGCTGCTCTTTTATTTAATTGTAGGAGTTGTTGGGTTAAAGTTTTAATTTTGTTTCTTCTTCTTTTTTGCTGTATTTGCTCATTGCCATAAAATAAACTTTGAGATTTGTTTCTGTTTTTTCCCTAAAATGTTAGTATGCTGTGTTTTCATTCTCATTTGATTCAAATAATATTTTTATTTACTTTTTTTTCTTCACAATAGTTTGTAAGCAGGATGCTATTCAGTTTCCATGTATCTGATTTTTTTTTTCCCTTGCTCTTTCTGTTGTTGATTTCTAACTTTACAGAGTTGTGATTTGAGGAGATGCTTTGCAGTATTTTGAGGCCTTTAAATGTATTGAGGCCTACTTTGTGCCCTAACTTGTGATCTATTCTAGAGAATGTTCCATGTACACTGGAAAAGAATGTATATTGTCATATTGTTGGCTGGAGTGTTCTACATATATATCTGAGGTTTAGTTGATTGTTTTGCTTATCTTTGTTGAGTTTCTTTCTAGTTGTTATGCCCTTTATCAAAAGTAGTATATTAAAATCTCCTACTATTATTGTGAAGTCATCTTTCTCTTTTTCATTCTGTTAAAATATGATTTATGCATTTTTGGGCTCTTTCATCACTTGCATAACTTTTTATTATGGTCATGTCCTTTTGTTTGGATGAACCTTCAATCATTATATAATGCCTTTCCTTTTCTGCTTTGCTGATTTTTGCCTTAAAGTCTTTTTTTTTAAATCAGAAATTAATATTGCCACTCCTCCTCTCTGTATTGGATAGCCATTTGCTTGAGATGTGTTTTTCCATCATTGATTTTTAGCCTATTTTTGTTTTTGTTCCTAAGGTGTGTCGCTTGTAGACTGCATATTGATGACTCACGTTTTCTTATTCATTCTGCTACTTTCTATCTCTTGACTGGTTCATTTAATCCATTTACATTCAGTGTAATTATTAATTATGTTAATTTATTGCAGGGTGTTTTTTTTGTGTGTGTGTGTGTGCATGTGTGTGGTACTGCTGCTTTTTCAGTTCCATATATTTTTCTACACTGAGTTCATTTTCTTTATGGATTTTCTTATCATTTCCTTCATTGTTGTTTCTGTTTCCTAAATCTTTATGATTTTCCTTTTCTTTTAATGAAAACATTTATTAATTGCCTTTGAGTTTACCCCATAATTTATATTTTCTTATTCTCTATTTGGAAGTTCTGTAACCACACTCTTTATTCCTCCTTTTTGCTTTGCAGTTGTCCTCATTTACAAGTTGACATTTCTAGTTTCCTATTTTCTGCTTGCAGGTTTGTTTTGTTCATTATTTTATATCTGGTTGGTTTCTTGGTACTGTTGTCATGTATGTTAATCTCAGGTTGTTATCTGCCATTGTTGGCTCTCCATTTGAAGGATCTCCTTTAACTTCTCTTGTAAAGTTGATGTGGTTTTTACAAATCCCCTTAATATCTGTTTCTCTGGAAATGCCTTATTTTCATCACCATATTTGAGGGAAAATTTTACTGGGTATATAATTTTCAATTGTCATTTTTTTTCTTTCAGAGTTTTTATATGTGTTATCACATTGTCTTCTTGTCTGCATGATTTCTGCCAAGAAATCAGAGTTTAGTCTTACTGATTTTCCTTTATAGGTAAGTTTTTATTTTCCCTGAGCTACTTTCAGGATTCTTTCTTTGTCTTTGGTTTGGAAAGTTGGATTGTGATACGTGTTGGTGATCTTATTTTGGGGTCTATTGTATTTGGCATTTACTGAGCTTCTGACTTTATACCTCCTTATCTTTCATGATATTAAGGAAGTTTTCTTCCAACAAATTTCTGACAATTTTCTTTGTGCTTTTAATCATCTCTCCCTGTTCTGAAATTCTGATCACATGTAAGTTATTCTCCTTGATAATGTCTCACATAATTTTTAGGCTTTCTTCATTTTTCTTTTTCTTTTTTCGTTCTTTTTCCTGACAATTCCTCTAACATTTTAATATTGAGAGATTTGTCTTCAATTTTGCTAGTTCTGCCTCCCATTGATTCAATTCTACTCCTTTTGCCATTTCAATACATTATTTCTTTTTGAATTCTAGCATTAATCTTCTGGATTTCTCCTTGCTGTTTTAGTATGGTTTCTAATTTCCCATTTATATTTTTGTTAGTTTGTTCTTGCATGGTTTCTGAATTCTAGAGTTTTGTCTGGGTTTTCCTTGTTTTCTCTGTATTTCCTTTGATCTTTCTCTTAATCTGTTGAAGGTACATAAACATAATTCTTTTGAATTCTAATACCATTCCTCATTAGGACCCTTTTCTGGCTCAGTGGTTTTGCAACTTGTTTGAGCCACTCTTTCTTGTTTTTTGTGTGAACTGGGATTGCCTATTGTCTCTGAGACATTGTGATGTTATTGTACTTATATTTAGTTGATGCTTGTTTGTTGGTGTGTTTTGCTAAGTTTGCTAGTTTGACAGTACTTAGATGTTCATCAGCTGTCTCCCAGCATGTGTGATAGAGGATGGGAGTGTGTACACAGTTCTCTGTTATCTGCTCATATAGAGTACTTGATGGTGTGTTGGGCTGGAGTTGGCTGTCATTTGTCATCAATCAGATGGTGCAGGACTGGGTGGGGCTGCAGGAAGTTCAGTGTGGTTGGGTAATGTGGACATTATTGCCATGTCCCATTGGGTAAAACCAAAAAAAAAAAAAAAATGAGGGAGAAAAAAAGAAAAGCCAGCTTACATGTTGGCTGGTAGGTGGGCACATGATCTGAGACAACACATTCAACTGCCTTGAGGAGGTGGATAGTGCATGCTTCCAAATGTGGTAGGGGATGCACATGGTGCCCAATCCATGACAGTGTGCCTCTGACCTCAGAAAGGGTAGGAGAGGCATATTGAGTGTCACCGGCTGCCAAATGGGTGAGGGTGGAGGATGGCCACACTTCTGGTCACCAGGAGGACATGTAGAATATGGAGAAGATTGGGTTTTTCTGGTTGGCAGCCACCAGTGTGGGTGCTGGTGCAGTCCTGAGTGAGCGGAGCTCATTTATCAGGATCCTGCACTGATCAGAATGCTGATTGAAAAAATTCAAAAAGGCTGTTCTGTGCCAGTTAATTCGCAATTCACTATTCCAAACATCTCCTTATTCACTGTTTTTACTCATTTCTTCTTCTAATAGATATTTGATCTACTTCATTACCGTTTCCTTTGAAATTTAGCATCCCGGGATTACTATCCATATCTGTTTCATTTGGTTTCTCTTGTTTTTGTTGTAGAAGATCTGGGTAGGTTGTCTGCCTAGTCCACCATCTTGCTGGAAATCTAAGTGTAGAAGTTTTTATATATCTTTTTGCCATTACTATTGCAACCATTTTTCTGCTTTTCCTTCTGTCACACATTACCCCAACTTTTATGGCAATAATTGAATATATTTTCTTATTGTTATAACATATATGCCTTTTGTGTTTATATATTATTTTTGGGCTGTTTTCCTTCACTACAAAACTTCTATCAAAATATCTCTCTCATAATTATAATCCCCATTGAGGCTTTGCATGAAAATGACTTTGTTAAACTTGCCCAGTTAATGGCGAGTGCCAGTCATCTACTGAATTCTACATCTGTCACCCTTTTGCACAAACTGCATATGATAATTCTGATCCATCAGTGTCACCCATTTTCAACTATAACCTCATATCCATTGCTACTATCAATTCCAGTTCCACTGCCAGATGAATCATGTGTATCAGAGTATCAGATCCTTTTGATTCCTTTGCTTGTCCTTCAGTACCATGTATTCACCCATCCTGGTGTTGTTTATGGTAATGGACATCCTATCCCTTTTGTCACCAACAACAAGTATTACTATTTTAGTAGATTTCTTTAGGTGGTCTGGTAGCATAGTGCCTAAGGCACTTGACTGCTAACCAGGAGGCTGGTGGTCCAAACCCACTAGCCACTCCTTGGAAGGGAGGTTGTGCAATATATTTCTGTAGTGATGCTGCCTTGGAAACCCAAGGAGGGGTCGCTATGAGTCATGGCTGACTCTACGGCCTATGCCAACATAATAACAGGTTTCTTTAATTATCAAGGTTCAGAGACCCCAACTTTGCTCCCTTCTTAAATAAAAATTGGAATTTTGTCTATTTATTATGATTTCCTTACTGAAATATTAGCTTGAAGAAGCAAACCTGGCAATTCATCTTTCCTTTACATGAACTGGAACAGGAATAATGTGGCCCCTTATGGGTACATGTTCCTATGTGGAGGATCAAATTATCTAGAGAAAAATTTGGATGTTAAACCTTTTACTTTGGTCATACCTTGTTTAGATGGATGGAGTATAAATGGCCAATGCACCCTGGGGACTTTTGGAGCCCCATTAACCCTCAATTCTTATAATGAAAGTATACATAGTACACATGATTTAGTACTCCTTTCTCAATCCAGTGAGAAAGTGCTGGTTCTGATAAGAATCCTACAGTAGAAGAGTCAGGAGATGAATAAATGTTCCTCTGAGCCCTCCTACCAGTCTATAGCATTCTTGAGCTTGAAAGATGTATTCATATACTATTAGATACCATGGAAGAAAAGGCTATTGATATTGCAGGTGGGATAGCAGCCAACAAAAGTCTTTAAACTTCTTGTCCAAAGTTGTGCTAAATAAAAAAAATAGCTCTTGATTGTCCCCTTGCTTAACAAGGAGGCATCTGTGCCATTACTAACACCTCCTGGTTTTTCTTTTTTTGGGGAATATTTTTGGTTTAAAGTTTAAAATTTATGTCAGGGCCATAGTTTTGGGGGGTTTATCAAGCCTCTATGACTCCAGAAAGTCTAGAGCACATAAGAATTTGAAATTCTGTATTTTCCCCATTTTGAACAGGATTCTTCTATGGATTCTTTGATCAAAATGTTCAGTAATGACAGCCAGGCATTATCCAGTTATTCTGGTCTCATGGTAAAGGAGGCAGTTGTTTATGGAGGCAATTAGCTGTGCATTCCATATCCTCCTTCTACTCCTGACTTTCCTCTTTCCTCTGTTGCTCCAGAAGAATAAAGACCAACACTAGTGCCTTGGATGGTCACTTACTGGCTTTTTTTTTTTTTTTTTAATTGTGACTTGGGTGGAAATTTAAAGAGCTAATTCATTTTTCATACAGCAGTTCACATACATTTTGTCTCATGACATTGACTACAATTTACCACATTACAACAGCTCCCCTCCTACTTCCTCCCTATAGTTACCTGTTCCATCCCTCCATGCACTCCTACCCCTGAGCTGTCTCCATGTGCATTAGCAGCCTTTTTTTTCTCCCATGATTGTTCTCTCCAAGGAGTGTATCTACCTCAGGTAAATGTTCAACTCATACGCCTGTCTTTTGTTTGGCTAGAAGCCACCAATATGGGTTGGGTTCAATTCCAGACCTGAAAGGCAGCTAGGGGCCATAGTTTCAGTTGTTCCACAAGGATCAATTGGACCAGAAAACCTGGTCTCCCACCCCCTTTTTTCTTTTCCAAATGATTTTGAGTTCTGTTACACATTGTTCTCCCTCTCTATCCAGGATCTCCTATATAGAAACCTCTGAGAGTGGTTGACAGTGGTAGCTGGGCACATCTAGTTCTTCCGGTCTCATATTTGCAAAGGCCGCAGATCACATGGTGTACCAGTCACCAGGACTAATTGTTTCCATGAATCTTTGGTTTTCTTCATTCTTCTTTGCTCTGGATGAGGACATACCCATTGTTGCATCTAGATGGCTGCTTGCAAGCTTTTAACATCCCAGTCACTACTGACCAAAGTAGGAGGTGGAACAATGTTTTGTGTAGTATATTATGCCAGTTGAACTTGATGTCCCTTGTGATTATAGACTGGAGCCCACAGCTTCAACTACTTGGTCCCTCTGGGTAGCTGGCTGTGACCAAGAAGTGATTACAACCTTGTCCCTTGTCAGCCCTACTATACATTTATAGGACCATTGTCTGTCAATCCTATACACAGTCTTGGGTACACTCCCTGCTTCGTAGACATACCTAATAGTTTAACCAGTCCACCCATCTATCCACCCACATACACATGTTTGCCTTCACTGACAACACAGTACTGCATGTGTGAAAGGGTTCATCTTTGTTATCTATACCTCCCATAGACCTCTCTATGTCTTCCTTTTCCCCAATACCACCATGTTGATCACTCACATTTGGTGCATTGCCCTTCTCTTCATCCAAATCAATACTTATCTCTACCTATCTAAGAGTGTTCCCTCCCCTCCCTTCCCACCCCAGTAACCAACAAAGAAAATTTCCTTCCATAGATAAACCTTTCCTTGATTTTCACAATAAAGGACTGATACAATATTTATCCTTCTGTGATTGACTTATTTCATTCAGGATAATGTCCTCCAAGTTCATCCACAATATGTGGTGTTTTGCAGATTCTAGGTTAGTCTTTAGGGGTGCATAGTATTCCATTGTGTGTATGTACCATAGTTTGGTTATCCATTCCTCAGTTGATGGACACCTAGGTTGTTTCCATCTTTTGGTTATTGTAAATAGTGCTGCAATGAACATGGGTGTGTATATGTATGTTCTTGTTGTGGCTTTCATTACTTTAAGATATATAGCTAGTAATGGAATGGTTGGGTCAAGTGGCATTTCTAATCCCAACTATTTAAGGAATCGCCATACTGCTTTCCACAGTGGTTGTACCATTTTACAGTCCCACCAGCTGTGTATGAGAGTCCCAAACTCTCTGCATCCATGTCAGCATTTGTTATTTTCTGTATTGTTGAACTTTGCTACAAGTGCTGCAGCAAGATGGTATCTCATTGTTGTTTTGATTTGCATCTCTATAATAGCTAATGATCATGAGCATTTCTTCATATGTTTGTTGGCCGCTTGAATATCCTCCTTGGTGAAGTGTCTATTCATGTCTTCTGCCCATTTTTAAATTGGAGTATTTGTCTTTTTGTTATTGAGGTATTGGAGTTTTCTATAAATTCTAGAGATAAGTCCCTTGTCAGATAAGTTATTGCCAAATATTTTTTCTGAGTCTGTAGGTTGTCTTTTGACTCTTTTGAAGAAATCTTTGGAAGCACATAAAAAATTTAATTTTTAGAAGATGCCATTCATTTAGTTTCTTTTCTGCTATTTGTGCATTTTGCATTATGTTGGATAGTCTATTTATGCCATATATTTGGGCCCCTAAATTTCCTTCTAGTTTTTCTTTGAGGAACTCTATAGTTTTAGGTTTCACATTTAAGTCTTTGATCCATCTGGGATTAGTTTTTCTGTATGGTGTGAGGTGCAGATCTTGTTTCATTTTTTTGCAAATAGATATCCAGTTTTGACAGCACCAAACATTCTCTTCCCTATTTAATGGACTTAGGCCCTTTGTCAAAGATCAGCTGAGCATAAGTCGATGGATCTATTTCTGGGTTCTCTATTCTACTCCATTAGTCTATATGTCTGTCATTATACCAATACCAGGTAGTTTTGACTACTGTGGCTGTATAGTAGGTTTTGAGATGCGGCAATGTGAGACCTCCTACATTGTTCTTCTTCTTCCATAGTGCTTTTCTTCTCCAAGGTCTCTTTCCTTTCCATATAAAGTTAGTGATGGGTTTTCCATATTCTCAAAAATGTTGATGGGATCTGGATTCGGATTGCATTGAATGGATAGATTGCTTTGGGAAGAATTGACATTTTGACAATGTTCAATCTTCCTATCCACAAGTATGGGATGTTCTTCCATTTATGTAGATCTCTTATAGTTTCTTGAACTAGTATTTTATACTTTTGTTTGTACAGGTCTTTTGTGTCCCTGGTAAGATTTATTTGCAAGTATTTTATTCTATTTATTTATTTATTGGTAGCTATTGTAAATGGTGAAGGGAGTGCGTCAGGGTTGTACCCTTTCTCCACACTTATTCAATCTATATCCTGAGCAAATAATCTGAGAAGCTGGACTATATGAAGAAAAATGTGG
>NW_006921808.1:3829905-3833030 GCF_000298275.1 Orycteropus afer afer
ATTTTTGGATGTTGATCTTATATCCTGCCATGATGCTAAATCTCTCAATTAGTTCCAGGAGATTTTTGACTGAGTCTCTTGGGTTTTCTAGGTATAGGATCATATCATCAGCAAAAACTGATAGTTTGACTTCTTCCTTGCCAATTTGGATGCCTTTGATTTCCCATTCCTGTCTTACGGCCCTGGCTAGGACTTCCAGTATAATGTTGAATACAAGTGGTTATAGAAGGAATCTTTATCTGGTTCCTGTTCTCAAGAGAAATGGTTTTAGTCTCTCTCCATTGAGTATAATGTTGGGTCTTGGTTTTGCATAGATGTCCCTTATTATGTTGCGGAATGTCCCTTCTATTCCTATTTTGGGGCTCTTTTGTTGGGTCCATAGATATTTATTATGGTTATATCTGCATGTTCAATTGATTTTTTAATCATTATATAATGTCCTTCTTTGTCTCGTATGGTGGTTTTTGTCTTAAAGTCAATTTGATCAGAAATTAGTATTGCCACTCCTGCTCTCTTACAGTTGCCATTTGCTTGATATATCTTTTCCCAACCATTGATTTTTAGTCTATTTTTGTCTTTTTCTCTAAGGTGAGTCTCTTGCAGACAGCATATTGATGGTTTGTTTTCTTATCCAATCTCCAAATCTCCATCTCTTGAGTGGTGCATTTAATCCATTAACATTCAGTGTAATTATTGACAGTTATGGATTGATTGCTGTCATTTTGTTTTGTGTTTTTTCATGGTGTCCATGGTTTCTTTGTTTCATATTATTTTCTGTGATGAGATCATTATGTGGATAAATCATGTTATCATTTCCTTTGTTGCTGTTGTTTTAGTATTTGCTGAATATTTGTGCTTCTCCTCTTTTTTATTGTGATCCGAAGGTTATAATTTTTCTTTGAAGTTACACTGTGATTTATAATTTTCTTCCAGACATTAGAACAGTCCACCCCATCTGGAAACTCTCTTGACTTCCTCACCATTTAGAAGTTCTGTAACTACACAGTCTTTTCTCTCTTTTTCATTTGTAGTTGTCCTCACTTACCAATTGATGTCTCTGGTTTCCTGTTTACAATCTTGTAAGCTCATTTTACTTTGGATATGTCCATAGCTGTGGTTTCTGGGTTATGTCATCTTGTGTGTTAATGGTTGTTTGTTATTTGCTATTTTTTGGTTCTCTGTTCAAAGGATTCCCTTTAGCATCTCTTGTAAGGTTGGTCTGGTTTTAACAAATTCCCTTGGTTTCTGCTTATCTGGAAGTCTCCTAAATTCACCATCATATTTGAGGGACAATTTTGCTGAGTATATAATTCTTAGTTGAAATTTTTCTCTTTCAGCGTTTTATATATACCATCCCATTCCCTTCTCACTTGCATGGTTTCTGCTGAGAAATCAGAGCTTATTCATACTGGCTGTCATTTGTAAGTAATTTTTGTTGTTGTTGTTGTTTTTCCCATGCTGTTTTCAAGATTCTTTCTTTGTCTTTGGTTTTGATGAGTTTGATAATGATATGTCTTGGTGATATTCTTTTGGGGTCTATCCTGTTTGGGGTTCATTGGACTTCTTGAATGGATATATTCTCATCTTTCATCATATCAGGGAACAAGATGGACAATTTGGACCATATGAACAAATCTTGGACGATTTTCTCAGTGGTTTTGTTTTTCTCTTTCTGTTCTGGAATTCCAGTGACATGTAGGTTATTCCTTTTGATAATACCCACATGAACCTTATGCTTTCTTCATTTTGTTTTGATCTTTTTTCTGATAGATCCCTTTCCAAAGAAGTATTCAGGTATTTTTCTTTAATCTCATTAATTCTGTCTTCCATTGCTTCAATTGTACTCCTTTGCCCTTTCAATGTGTTATGTATTTCTGACAATTTAATATTAATCTTCTGAATTTCTATGTGTAGATTTAGAATCATTTCTAATTTTTCATTTATTTTGTCATTTTATTCTTGTATTTTCTTCCAAAATTCTTCTATGGTTTTGTCTTTGTTTTCCTTGGTCTGTCTCTCATTCCTTTGAAGATACCTAAAGATAATTCTTTTGAATTCCTTATCAGAGAGTTCCAATGCTGCTTCTTCCTCAGGATGTGTTGTGAGTCTGTATCCCTTGTTTCTCCCATTTTATCTTCTTCTTTTTGTGGACTGTGATGGTCTGTTGTCTCAAGACATTGTGGGATTGTTGTATTTAGATATTTTTTAACTGTTTGTGAATAGCAGCCAAACGTGATTCAGGCTCTTCTTGGTGGTTTTTTATCATTGGCCTGTTGCTGGAAAAGTAAGTTGTGGCTCTCATTCAGTAAGTGAAGCTTCAGAAGATATGGGTGTAGTTGTGTCATATGGGGACTGTTGCTGTCTTCCACTCCATTAGACAAAAATAACAATTAAGAATTCTGGTAAGATGACGGACTAGGCAGAAAGACTGCACAAACCCTCTTCAACAAAGAAAAGAGAAACCAATTAACACAGACACAGAAGATAATCCAGGACCTCTGAGCCTTGAATGGAAGGATATAGAAGTGGACTAAATCCTAACTAGCAGAAGAATTTGCATGAAAATACCAAAAAAGGAGACAGATGGAGTTGCACTCTGGCAGCGATCCCGAGTGATCCTGACAGCACAGCACAGAAAGCATTGGGAGTGTTGAGTGGTGGTAGGAACTAAGAATTAACCTAAATATCAGTCCTGCTAGCCAGAGACTGCATGGAGGACTGCTTTGGTGGCTGGGGAATAAACAGAGAAGGTGAAGAGAAATGTGGGATGAGCTGTGGACTTTGCCTGTCTGGAGGGCACTGCCATTTTGAATGTTCACACACAGCTTGATCATTTTGGATATTTAAAGAGACAGCCCTCTTGCAGATTCCAGGGGCTTAAGAACAGGTTCTGCTTTCCCAAGGACACTCTGGACACACAAGTCTGAAAAGATGCAACATTCCTCTTGTTACTCTTATACCCCATACCCGCTTGGTGAACAGAGGTACGGCCATCCCCCACTCCCACCTACCTTCTGGGCCCACAGGAACTCCATCACAGTCTGTGTACTCAGATGGAGGCTGGGTGCCCTGCCTTGTCTTCCACTGATTTTTTTTCTCTTTTTTATTATTTTTTTCTATTTCAC
>NW_006921808.1:3839037-3839706 GCF_000298275.1 Orycteropus afer afer
CTGGCAAATTTAACAAAGGAAAAGAGGGAGAGAATACAAATAACATGAATAAGAAACAAAATGGGTGACATCACAACAGAAACAACTGAAATAAAGAGGATAATATTAGGATACTATGAAGAACTGTACTCCAACAAATTTGAAAATCTGGAAGAAATCCACAGATTTCTAGAAGCATACCACTTACCCAAACTAGCACAGACTGATGCTGAAAAGTTAAACAGGTCCATCACAAAAGAAGAAATTGAACAGGTCATCAAAAAATTACCAACTTAAAAAAGTACTGACCCAGACGGTATCACCAGAGAATTCTACAAAACATTCAGAGAAGAACTTATACCAATCCTACTCAAACTATTCCAAAACATGGAAAAGGATGGAATCCTCCCTAACTAATTTTATGAAGCAAGCATCACCTTGATACCAAAACCAGGTAAAGACATCACTCAAAAGGAAAACTACAGACCAATATCCCTCATGAACATAGATGCAAAAATCTTCAAAAAAATCCTAGCCAATATACTGCAACAACATATCAAGAAAATTATTCATCATGACCAAGTGGGGTTCACATCTGGTATTCAGAGATGGTTCAACATTAGAAAAACAATCAATGTCATCCACCACATAAATAAAACAAAGGAGAAGAACCACATGATCATATCAATT
>NW_006921808.1:3840676-3842062 GCF_000298275.1 Orycteropus afer afer
TGGGGAAGAGAATGTTTGTTTAATAAATGGTGCTGGCAAAACTGGAGATCCATTTGCAGAATAATGAAACAAGATCTGTACCTCACACCATACACAAAAATGAACTCCAGAGGTGTCAAAGACTTAAATGTGGAACCTAAAACTATAGAGTTCCTCAACAAAAATCTAGGGGCAAATTTAGAGACCCTAATATATGGCATAGATAGACTATCAAGCATAACTCAAAATGCACAAACAGCAGAAGAGAAACCAGATGATTAGGACCATCTAATATTAAATTTTTATGTGCTTCCAAAGACTTTTACAAAAGAGTCAAAAGAGAACCTACTGATCAGGAAAAAATATTTGGTAATGATGTATCTGACAAGGGTTTATCAGTAGAATTTATAGAAAACTCCAACACCTCAATAAGAAAAAGACAAACAATCCAATTAGAAAATGGGCAAAAGACATGAATAGACACTTAACCAAGGAGGATATTCAAGCAGCCAAAAAACATATGAAGAAATGCTCATGATCATTAGCTATTAGAGAGAAGCAAATCAAAACAACAATGATATACAATCTTTCTCCATCACTAGTAGCAAAGTTCAAGAAGACAGAAAATAAAAAATGCTGGTGAAGATGTAGAAAGATTGGGACTCTCATGCACTTCTGGTGGAACTGTAAAATTGTACAACCATTGTGGAAAGCAGTATGGTGGTTCCTTCAAAAATTGGAAATAGACATACCATTTGACCCAGCAATTCCATTACTAGGTGTATACCCTAAAGAACAGAGAGCCATGACAAGAACAGACATATGCACACCCATGTTCATCACAGCAATATTTACAATAGCCAAAAGATGGAAACAACCTAGGTGTCCATCAACTGAGAAATGGATAACCAAACTACGGTACATACACATAATGGAAAACTATGCAATGCTAAAGAGTAATGTAGAATCTGAAAAACACCCCATAATGTGCCTGAACTTGGAGGACATTATGCTGAGTGAAATAAGTCAATCACAAAAGGACAAATATTGTATTATTCTGTTATTGCAAAAGTTAAGGAAATGTTTATCTATAGAAGAAAATGTTCTTTGTTGGTTACTAGGGGTGGGAGGTGAGGGAAGGGAACTCTGTTAGATAGATAGAGATAAGTATTGATTTGGATGAGGAGAAGGGCAATGTACCAAATGTGAGTGACCAATATGGCAGCAATTGAGGAAGAGAAAGACATAGAGAGGTACATGGGAGGTTCAGACAACAAAGATGAACCCTTTTGCACATACAGTACTGTGTTGTCAGTGAAGGCAAACATGGGTATATGGGTGGATAGATGGGAGGACAGGCTGAATTATTAGGTTTGTCTATGAAATGGGGAGTGTATCCAAGAACAT
>NW_006921808.1:3842558-3843222 GCF_000298275.1 Orycteropus afer afer
AGAGCAAAGAAGGATGAAGAAAACCAAAATTCATGGAAAAATTAGTCCTCCTGACTGGTACACCATCCGATCTGCAACCTATACAACTATGAGACCAGAAGAACTAGATGGTGCCTGGCTACCACTGTCATCCACGTGGAAGGAGATCTATCTAGGAGATCTTTGATAGAGAGGGAGAGCAATGTGGAACAAAACTCAAAATCTTTTGGAGGAAAAAAAAAAAGAGTGGGGGTAACACCAGGTTTACTGGTTCAATAGAGCCTGGTGGAACCGCTGAGACTATGTCCCCTAGCTGTCCTCCAGTTCTAGAATTGAACCCACACCTGTGGTTTCCAGCCAAACAAAAGACAGGTATATGAGTTGAACATTTACCTCAGGTAGACGCACTCCTTGGAAAGAACAATCATGAGAGAAAGAAGGGCTGCTAATGCACAGGGAGACAGCTCAGGGGCAGGAGTGCATGGAGGGATGGACACAGGGAAGAGGTAACTATGGGGAGGAAGTATGAGGGGAGCTGTTACATTGTGGTAAACTGTGGTCAATGTCATGAGACAAAATGTATGTAAAGTACTGTATGGAAAGTGAATTTGCTCTGTAAATCTTCACCCAAATCACAATAAAATATCTATCTATCTATCTATATATATATATGTGTGTGTGTGTG
>NW_006921808.1:3843517-3849623 GCF_000298275.1 Orycteropus afer afer
TTGGAGGGGAATAATAAAGAATAATAGTAAAAAGTACAAAAGTAATAATAATAATAGTAGTTCTAAAACAGACAAACAGAAAACAAGAAAAAAAAAAATGGGGCAAGGCAGGGCAGGGCACCCAGGCTCTTTATGAACATGCAGACTGGGATGGAATTCCTGCCAGCCTAGAAGGTGAGTGGGAGTGAGCGATGGCTGCACCTCTATTCACCAAGAGGGTGTGGAATATAAGAATAATAAGGGCAATATCACTCCTTTCCATACGTCCGGGTCTAGAATTTCCTTGAGCTTCTCCATTGCCTCTTGCCAAAGATGTAGTCAATCTGATTCCTGTATGTTCCATCTGGTGAAGTCCACGTGTACAGCTGCCATTTGTGTTGTTGAAAAATGGTGTTTGCAATGAACAAGTTGTTGGTCTTGCAAAATTCTACCATGCGAGTTCTAGCATTATTTCTGTCACCAAGGCCAAATTTTCCAATAATCCTAGGCAATAGTGAGCTGAAATTGACTGTTTTGCACCATATTGAATAATATAACCATATGATCTACTATACTGGGAAAGGCAAATTGAAGAGGAATGATGTGGCATTTATTGTAACAAAGAATGTTTAAAGATCTTTCCTGAAGTACAATACTGTCAGTGGCAGGAAAATATTATACACTTACAAGGAAGACGAGTTAATACTACTATTTTTCAAATGTACCCACAGACCACCAAAGCCAAAGAATAGGAAACTGAAGATTTTTACCATCTTCCGCAGCCTAAAATTGACAAAAATGCAATCAACTTATGTTGATTATTACTGGTGATTGGAATGCAAAATTTGGAAACAAAGAAGAATCACCAGTCATCGGAAAATATGGCCATGGTGATAGAAATGACACTGAAGGCTGTATGATAGAATTTCACAAGACCAATGACTTATTCATTGCAAATACCCCTTTTCAACAACATAAATGGTGGCTATAAATGTGGACTTCATGAGAAAGAATTTACAGGAATCAGATCAACTATATCTGGGGAAAGAGGCAATGGCTCAATATCTTCAGCCAAAATGAGGTCAGGAGCACTGTGGAAGATACCATCAACTTCTCATATGCAAGTTCAAGTTGAAGCTGAAAACAATTCCTTGACAATCAAATCATGACCTTGATTTTATTCCTCCTGAATATGGATATCATCTAAAGAATATATTTGATGTATATGACTGAAAACCAGAGGAATTGTGGGGTGCTATTGAGATCATGATCCATGAAGAAAGCAAAAGGTAATTAAAAAGACAGGAAAGGAAGAAAAAATGAAAATAGATGTCAGAAGAGGCTCTCAAATTTGCTCTTGAGTGGAGAGTTGCTGAAGTAAATGGAAGAAATGACAATATGAAAGAGTTTAACAGAAGATTTTAAAGAGCAGCTTGAGAAAACAAAGTCAGTTATTATAATGAAATGTGCAAAGACCTGGAGTTAGAAAACCAAAAGTGAAGAACATACTCAGAATTTCATAAACTGAAAGAACTGAAGAAAAAATCTAAACCTCGAGTTGCAATATTGAAACCTTCTATTGGCAAAATATTGACTGATGCAGGAAACATCAAGAGAAGACAGAAGAAATACACAGAGTCACTTTATCAAAAAAAAAATTGGCTGATGTTGATCCATTTCAGGAAGTGGCCTATCAACAAGGACCAATGGTATTGAAGGAATATGTCAAAGCTGCACTGAAGAAATTGGCAAAGAACAAAATTCCAGGTATTGACAGAATTCCCATTGAGATGTTTCAACAACATGCAAGGTACAACAATTGCTTTTCATTCACCTGGAGCTATAGAGGAAGAAGGAGAGTCAGGAATTAGAGAGGGAAATCAAATGAATGTCTGCTTGCTTCCATGAAGAACTGTCTCCTTTGCTATGAAACAAGAAGTGGATCATTCCCAGCTAATATTACCGAATGTTTGATCAAAAATCCTATAGAGGAATCCTGATCAAAATGGGAGAAAATTCTTAATAAAATCTAGACTTTCTGAAGGCATTGGGGTTGGATGAACCCCTGAAACTATTGCCCTGATACAATCTTTAAACTTTTAATCTTAAACTAAAAGTATTTCCTGATATCTTCTTTGAGCCAAAAAATAGTTTATCTCAACTAGTAAGGTATGTTTGCTTTGAGCATTGTGCCCTTTTAAATAATTATCTATGTAAGATCAAATTTACAATGGCAACTTGAAAGCTTAGATGCAAAGGTCAGGGGCTAGGAAATTTAAGATAATGGTGATGGTATAATTGAGAAAAAGATAGTGATAATGGTAACACAACTTGAACAATGTCATCAATGTTGCTGAATTGTGCATGTAGAAATTGTTGAAACAGTGTATCTTCGACTGTATATTTTCACAAAAATAGAATATATAATAAAAATCTCTTTGTATGCATACTGTTTGTATCTCTTGATGGTTATTGTTGATACAGAGATCTCAGGTATGGAATGCTATTGAAAGGATACTTTCAGTGTCTCTTTGATTATTTATGGTAATTATTTATGTCTTGCTGTTGGAGACCTCTCGTATCACCCCCAACTGGGTCCCTGTGGCTGACTATACCTCTGTCTGGCTTCCTGGCTTTTAATCCCCTTTCTCCTGCTCTTCCCGCTTGCTACTTCGGGCATCCCTGAGTTGTCTCTCCTCACCTGTAACCCTGGGGCTGAATGCTCTTTTGTCCAGGCTCCTGGCTTTTTTTTTTTTTTTTTTACAACAGTAAGATAATATATTTCTATTGTTTAAACCACTCAATTTGTGGTATTTGTTACAGCAGCCCTAGGGCATTAATGCAGCATACAACACTTAGAAATCCCATATGTTAATTCTGGGATGGGAGAAATCCTAATGTTGCCGATATGGGCATGGGAGTGGTACTGTCAGTCTCAGGCCTCTCTATGCTTTGATTGTGTCTCACTATTACATATATCCTTAAGATTTTTAGTAAATATAATAATGAATAATATCTATGATTCTTGTCAATCTGATTGTCAATCTGATTATACAATGTTTCTCAGTTTTATCTGTGATGTATTTTGCATTTAATGTAATAATTCATATGGCTGGCTTTTTTTTTTTTTTTTAATTGTGATTTGGGTGAAAATTTACAGAGCAAATTCACTTTCCATACAGCAGTTCACATACACTTTGTCTCATGACGTAGATCATAATTCAGCACAATGCAACAGCTCCCCTTCCACTTCCTACCTACGGTCACCTCTTCCCAGTGTCTATCCCTCCCTGCACCCCTGCCCCCTGAGTTCTCTCCCTGTGCCTAAACAGCCCTTTTTTCTCTCATGATTGATCTCTCCAAGGAGTGTATCTACCTCGGGTAAATGTTCAGCTCTTATGCCTGTCTTTTGTTTGGCTGGAAGCCACAGGTGTAGGTTCAATTCCAGACCTGAAGGGCAGCTAGGGGCCATAGTCTCAGTGGTTTTACCAGGCTCTATCAGACCAGAAAACCTGCCCCCCCCCCCTTTTTTCCCCAAATTATTTTGAGTTTTGTTCCACATTGTTCTCCCTCTCTATCCAGATCTCCTACATAGATCCTCCTTCGAGTGGTTGACATTGGTAGCTGGGCACCATCTAATTCTTCTGGTCTCATAGTTGTATAGGCTGTGGATCACATGGTGTGCCAGTCACTTGGACTAATTGTTTCCACTAATCTTTGGTTTTCTTCATTCTTCTTTGCTCTGGTCAAGGAAAGACCCAGCATTGCATCTAGATGGATGCTTGCAAGATTTTAGGACAAATGGTTGGCTTTAAATCTACCATTTTTCTGTTTGTTTTCTATTTGTCCTTTTTGTTTTCTATTCCTTTGTTTCACATTATCTGCCTTACTTTATGTTGCTCAAATATTATATATTGTTCCAATTTATTTTCTCAATTAAATCATTAGAAATAACTATTGTCAGTGATTTCTCTAGGGCTAACAAGATACATAATTTGCTTTTAAATCTCACTCATAGTGACCCCCACTGGGTTTTGAGGTGATAAATCTTTAGGGAAGTAAATTGCCCCATCTTCCTTATGCTGAGAGACTGATGAGTTTGAACTACTAACCTTCTGATTAGCAGTGCCTTAGGCGCTGCACCTTCAGAGCTCCTTTTATAAATTCTAGAGACATTTAAGAAGCTCTGGTGGTACAGTACCGAAGGCATTTGACTGCTAACCAGAAGGATGGCAGTTCAAACCCACCAGCCACTCTGTGGAAGGGAGATCAGGCAGTCTACTTCTGTAAATATTTACCACCTTGGAAACCCAGTGGGGGTCACTATGAGTTGGAATTGACTCAATGGCAGTGGGTTAGAGATGTTTAAATTTATGTTTATACAAAAACCTGTACACAAATTTTCCTGGCACTTTATTTGTAATAGCTCGAAACTAGGAAGAGCCCAAATATCTTTCAACAGAATAATTTTTAAATAAACTGTGGTATATCAGTACCATAGAATACTCAGCAACAGTGTCAGATTACTCCAAAGGAATCTAAGCATGGACTCAGTTGTGCTTATATAGTAATTCTTAGTGAACAATTTCATGTTTTTTTCACCTGTGTTACACTGGGTTCTTTAGAGAAACAAAAGCAGTAAAGCTTATATATATATAGAGAGAAAGAGAAATTTATCTTAGTAAAAGGTCTCATATAGAAGCTGGCAAGTCTAAAGTTCTTGGATCAAACGTCAAGCTGGAGGCTTTTCCTGACACTCACAGCTGCAAGGGCTGAGGAGCTCAAGGTTGGCAGGCAATATATGGGCTGTTGACTCCAGCAAATGACAAATCCAAGATCTCCAGGCCGAAAGGTAGATTGTTCACTCACAGACAGTTGTAGGCAGGGCAGCACAACAGAATCCCAATTCACAGAAGTGTGTCTCTTCTCCCAAGAAGCCCATAAATATACTGGAAGCAGGCCACACCCCTAGGGAAATTTCCTTTCAATGGATTGGCTGCTTAGAACATATTCCTCTGATCCCATCATGGGAATAACCACATCACAACTGCTTAAACCACACAGAATTGTGGTCCAGCCAATTGACACACAGCTCCAACCATCACAGTCCACCCCTTGTCAACTTGACAGTTGTACACATCTTCTTAATCATATTTAAATTCTTAATAAGGACAATTATAAAGTAATATTTATGCCTAACATGATATGCTAATACATGTACCACAGAAATGCATTAACCTTATTTACATTTCACAGTTCATAACAGAAGGAAACAAAAATATTTGATGCAAGTATACAATGAAGAAATATAACTATCACATCACCCTTCAAAGGGTGATTTCAAAGATTCTGCTTCTAGGTATGGCTGGCATCTGTCTCCCTCCCAATCCCATGGCACCCTCCTACTGAATCAAAGCCTTTTTTTTTTTTTTTTCCAAATTTAAAATCCCTGGCAGTGATGTAGCACCCAATAAGATATGTAAATACAACCTTATTTGTATTTACTTACTAATCTATAGTGAACATTTTCACATGTTTTTCACCCTATGAAATTGTTCATTATAGATTAGTAAGTAAGTGGTAATAAGCTTGTGCTTACCTTGCTTACTGGGTAATCAGCCCCAGTCCAGCAATAAAAAGAAACAAACTATTACTGATACACCTATTTGTATGTATCTTCAGAGTTATTCTGGGTAAGACAAAAGCCAATCCCCCAAAATTTACATATGTAAATATGTAATTCTGTTTTATAATATTTTATCAATGGAAAAAAATTAGAAATAGAGAATAAATTAGTGGTTACTATGGCATTGAGGAGCTCCAGTAACATAGTGCCTGAAGCACTTGACTGCTAACCAGAAGGCTGGTGGTTCAAACCCACCAGCCACTCTTCAGAAGGAAGATGGGTCAATCTACTTCCATAGTGATACTGCCTCAGAAACCCAAGGAGGGGTTGCTATGAGTAATGTCTGACTCAGCAGATAACAACATAACCACAACAACATGGCATAGTGCCTAAGGCATTTGATTGCTAACCAGGAGGTGGGTAGTTCAAACTCACCAGCCATTCCTCAGAATAAAGGTTGGGCAATCTACTTCCATAGTGATACTGCCTTGGAAACCCAAG
>NW_006921808.1:3849801-3859904 GCF_000298275.1 Orycteropus afer afer
AATACATTTTATTGAAATATAATTTATGTACACAGATTTTGTACATGTACATACAAATTAGGTATACACAAAACTAAAGTGACATGGGTCAATACTTTTTTTTTTTTGCAGTGTTCCTTCCGTTCCCCTCTCTCCACACCCCAGGTAACCAAGAGAGAAAGTTTCTTTCCATATATAGACCTTTCCTTGACTTTTTACTATAATGAACTAATACTATATTTGTCCTTCTGTGATTGACTTATTTCACTCATATTAATGTCCTCCAAGTTCACCCATGTCATGCAATGTTTTGCAGAAAGTGATATATTAATGTCTCCTACTATGGCTGTGGAGTTATTTATCTGTCTTTTCAGTTCAGTTAGAGTCTGGTTTATGTATTTTGGGGCTCTTTCCCTGGGTGCATAGGTATTTATTATTGTTATGTCCTCTTGTTCAATAGATCCTTTAATCATTATATAATATCCTTCCTTGTCTCTTATGGCGGTTTTTGTCTGAAAGTCAATTCTATCAGAAATTAATATTGCCACTCCTGCTCTCTTATGGTTGCCTTTTGTTGATATATCTTTTTCCAACCTGTGATTTCTTTAGTCTATTTTTGTCTTTCTCTCTGAGGTGTCTGTTGTGGACAGCATATTGATGGGTTATGTTTTCTTATCCAGTCTACTACTTTCTGTCTTTTGAATGATGGATTTAATCCATTTACATTCAGTGTAATTATTGACAAGTATGGATTTGTCACTATCATTTTGTTAAGTGCTTTTTTGTGGTGTTGCTTAATTCTTTGTTCCATATAATTTTCTGTGCTGAGCTTGTTTTGTTTATGAATCATATTATCATTTCCTTCATTGTTACTGTTTTAGTATTTGCTAAATGTTTGGGCTGGTCCTCTTTTTTATTGTGATGTGAAGTTTTATCATTTTTCTTTGAGATTACCAGGTGATTTATAATTTTCTTCCCAAGTTTAGAATAGTCTGTTCTATCTTGCAGTTGTCTTGACTTCCCTACCATTTAGAAATTCTGAAAGTATACACTTTTTTCCCTCTTTTTGGTTTGTAGTTTTCCTCATTTGTCAATTGATGTCTCTGGTTCCCTGTTTAAAATATTGTAGGCTTATTTACTTTGGATACTTCCACAGCTGGGTGGCTTTCTGAGTTATGTCATCATGTGTGTTAATGGTCCCTTGTTGTTTGTTGTTGTTGGTTCTCTGTCCAAAGGACTCCCTTTAGCATCTTTTGTAAGGTTGGTCTGGTTTTAACAAGTTCCCTTAATTTCTGCTTATTTGGATATGTCTTGATTTCACCATGATATTTGAAGGACAGTTTTGCTGGGTATATAATTCTTGGTTGGAAATATTTTTCTTTCAGGATTTTATATATACCATCTCATTGTCTTCTTGCCTACATGGTTTCTGCTGAGAAATCCAAGCTTAGTCTTATTGATTTCCCCTTATAGGTGATTTTTCGTTACCTATGCTGCTTCACAGATTCTTTCTTTGTCTTTGGTTTTAGTAAGTTTGATGATGATAGGTCTTGGGGATTTTCTTTTGGGGTGTAGTGTATCCTGTTTGGCGTTTATTAGACTTCATGAAAGGATATATTTTTATCTTTCATCATACTAGGGAAATTTTCTTCCAACATATCTTTGACAATTTTTTCTGTGGTTTTATTTGTCTCTTTCTGTTCTGGGATCCCGATTACACATAGGTTATTCCTTTTGATGGTACCCCACAGGAACCTTAGGCTTTCTTCATTTTGTTTTGATCTTTTTTCTGATGAATCCTTTTCCAAAGAAGTATTCAGATATTTGTCTTCAATCTCACTAATTCTCTTTTCTAATGATTCAATTTTATTCCTTTGCCCACTCAGTGTGTTATCTATTTCTGAAAATTAAGTATTAATCTTCTGGTTTTCTATCTGTAGATTTTGTATCATTTCTAATTTTTCATTTATTTTGTCATTTTGTTCTTGTATTGTCTTTAAGAAATATTCTAGGGTTTTTTTTTTTTTTTTTTTCTGTGTTTTCCTCAATTTTGTCAGTGTTTTCCTTGATCTGTCTCTCAATCCATTAAAGGTATCTAAATATAATTTTTTTGAATTCCTTATGAGGGATTTCCAATGCTTCTTCTTTCTCAGGGATGTGTTTTGGGTCTGTATCCTGGTCCCTTATTTCTCCTGGTTTATCTTGCTTCTTTGTGTGGACTGTGATGCTCTGTTGTCTCTGGGATATTGTAACATTTTTATGTTTATATTTAATTGGTGATTGCATGGTGGAGTTGCTTGCCCATGATTTTCATTTTCTTTTTTTGTTTGTTTGTTTATATATTATCTATATAAGCAGCGTACTGTGCTCCTGTATTCACTACTTGGCAGCATTATACACTCAACACTTGTCTCTTTTCCTGTTGCCAGCCTGTCATATGTCCCTGCCATGCTTGGCAAATGGAGCCTATTTTTAGGTGCCTGGGATCTGAATGAGAATGCTGTCACTTCAAATATCCAAACTGGCCGCTGCTTGTAAACATTCAAAATGGTTGCACCCTTGGTCACTTTAAATATCAAAAATGGCCACCACTTACAAACAATCAAAATAGCTGCACCCTCTGGACAGCCTAAAGTCCACAGCTCAGTTTGTCTCACTCCTTGTTGCTTCCCTTCCTAATCATAGGCCACCAGTGCAGTTGTCCCAAAACCACTTGGAAATATTCAGGCTATTGGTGCCATCAGAGTAGCTGACAATCCGCAGCTCTATCTGTCTCTGAACTCACAGTTTTCATTCAGGTTTTTCCACTTGTTGGTGCCTAATCCATTTCTGAGTACTTCCTTTCAAAGCTCAGGGCTCCAGGATTATCTTCTGTATCTCTGTCAGTTGGTTTCTCTTTTCTTTTTTGAAGTGGGTTTGTGTAGCTTGTATGCTTATTCCACTGTTTTACCAGAAGTCAGTAACACAAAGGATTTTTGTGGTAAGGGAAATGTTCTATATCTTGACTGTGGTGATGCATACACAAAACTACACCAGTGATAACATTTTAAAAAGCTAAATATACACATTCACATGAGTATAAGTAAAACTGGGAAATCTGAATAAAAGCGATGGTGACAGCAATGATAGTATCCAAGTTGTGATATTGTACTATAGTTTTTCCAGATGTTATAATTGGAGAAAAGTGAGTAAAGAGAATGTGAACAAAAATCAATTTGAATCCTTCACAGTAATGAAGAGAACTCTGTAAAGGAAATCAGGAAAGAAATACCATCTACAATAACCACCCAAAAGATGAAATATGTAGAATTAAATCTAACCAGAGACACAAAAACCTATACAAGGAAAAGTACAAAATACCCTCACAAGAAACCAAAAGAAATCTTCATGAATGGAGCAATACACTATGCTCATGTATAGGAAGAAAACATCATGAAAATGTCAATAGTACCCAAAACAGTAAGCCAGCCAGGGGGTAGAAGAAGATGATTATTTGGGTGCATGGAGTGAAAGCCCCAGGAGTAGGCCACAGTAAGCCAGCCCTGGAGCAGTGGAAAGTAGGTGTTTGTGTGGAGTGCCCATAAGGCAGGCCGGGTAAGCAAGCAGGGCAGCAGAGACCATGAAATGAGTGGAGCAGTTTGGAACAGCTAAGGGAGACAAACTTGTTCATCATTTTGTTGTATTGTGGTGGGTTGAGTGTTGCAGTGAGGTTGGAGGGTATGCCACTGGTGTTTCACATACCAGCAAGGTTACCCATTGTGGACAGGTTTCAGCAAAGCTTCCAGACTAAGGCAGTTTCAGAAGAAGGAAGAAGCCATCCACTTCTCAAAGAATTGACCAACGAAAACCTCATGAATATCAGTGAAACACTGTCTGAAATATTACTGGAAAATTTTATGAATAACCCTGAAAAACTGTGCAATATAGTGTGGGAAGATGAGCCCAACAGGTCAGAAAGCACTCCAAATGCAATTGGAGAAGAGCTGCCTTCTCAGAGTAGAACCGACCTTAATGATGTGGATAAAGTAAAGCTTTTAGGACCTCCATTTGCTGAGGTGGCACATCTCAAAATGAGAAGAAACAGTTGCAAACATCCATTAATAATCGGAACATAGAATGTTGGAAGTATGGATCTGGGAAAATTGGAAGTTGTCGAAAATGAAATGGAATGCATGAAGACCTACATACTAGGCATTAGTGAGCTGAATTGAATTGGTTTTGGCCATTTTAAATCAGATTATCATATGATCTACTATGCTGGGAATGATAAATTGAAGAAGAATGGTGTGGCATTCATCATCACAAAGAATGTTTCAAGATCTATTCTGAAGTACAATGCTGTCAGTGATACAATAATATCCATATACCTACAAGGAAGACCAGTTAATACTACTATTATTCAAGTTAACTGACCACCAAAACAAAGATGAGGAAATTGAAGATTTTTACCAACTTCTGCAGTCTGAAATTGTCCAAACATGCAATAAAGATGTGTTAATTATCACTGGTGATTGGGATGCAAAAGTTGGAAACAAAGAAGAATCACGAGTAGTTGAAAAATATGGCCTTGGTGATAGAAGTAATGCTGGAGATCGCATGATAGAATTTCACAAGAACAATGACTTATTCATTGCAAATACATTTTTTTTTAACAACACAAGTGGTAGCTATACATATGGACTTTGCCAGACAGAGTATCCAGGAATCAGATTGACTAAAACTGTGGCAAGAGATGATGGAGAAGCTCAATAACTTCACCCAGTACAATGCCAGGAGCTGATTGTGGAATAGACCATCAACTGCTCATATGCAAGTTCAAGTTGAAGATGAAGACAATTAAAAGAAGTCCATGAAAGCCAACATATGACCTTGAATATATCCCTCCTGAATTTAGAGACCTTTTAAATAGATTTGATGCATTGAACACCAATGACCTAAACCTAGAGGAATTGTGGGATGACATCAAGAACATCATCCATGAAGAAAACAAAAGTTTGTTTAAAAGACAGGAAAGGGAGAATAGACCAAAATGGAGGTCAAAAGAGACTGTGGAACTTGCCTTTGAATGGAGAGTAGCTAAAGCAAATGGAAGAATCAACAGGATAAAAGAGCTGAACAAATTTCAAAGAGCAACTCAAGAAAACAAAGTCAATTATTATAATGAAATGTGCAAAAACCTGGAGTTAGAACATCCAAAGGGAAGAGCACACTTGACATTTCTCAAGCTGTAAGAACTGAGGAAAAAACTTAAGCTTTGAATAGCTTTCTTGAAAGATTCTGTGTACAATATGTTGAATGATGCAGGAAACATCAAAAGAAAATGAATGAAATATACAAAGTCACTACTAAAAACAATTGGTAGATGTTCAGCCATTTTGAGAGGTGGCATTTGATCAAGAACCAATGGTATTGAATGGAAAAGTCAAAGCTGCACTTAAGGAATTGGCTAAATAAATAAATAAAATAAAAACAAGGCTCCAGGAATTTAAGAAACATCCATTGACATGTTTCAACAAATGGATGCCATGCTGGAGACACTCACTTGACTATGCTAAGAGATTTGGCAGATAACTACTGACTAGAAGGGATCCATATTTATACCCATTCAAAGAAAGGTGACCCATAGAATGTGAAAATTATTGAACAATATCATTAATATCACATGGAAGTAAAATCTTACTGAAGATAATTAAAAAATGATCACAGCAGTATATTGACAAAGAACTTCTAGAAATGCAATTTCTATGTACAATTCTGGATTCAGAAGGTAATGTGGAGTGAGGAATATCATAGTGGATGTCAGATGGAGCTTGGCTCAGAGCAAAGAATACCAGAAGATGTTTACTTGTGTTTTATTGGCTATGCAAAGGCATTTGATTAAGTGGAGCATAATAAATTGTGGATAACATTGAGAAGAATGGGAATTTCAAAACGCTTAATTGCACTCATGAGGAACCTGTACATAGACCAGGAGCTGTAGTTCTAACAGAACAAAGGGATACTGTAGAGTTTAAAATCAAGAAGGGTTGTATCCTTTCTCCATGCTTATTCAATTTGCTGAGCAAATAATCCAAGAAGCTGGACTATATGAAGAAGAATGTGGCATCAGGATTGGAGGAAGGCTTATTGACAACCTGAGATATGCAGATGACACTTTTTTTTCTGAAAGTGGGGATGACTTGGAGCACTAACTGATGAAGATTAAAGACTACAGTCTGCAGTATGGATTTTACCTTCATATAAAGAAAACAAATGTCTTCACAACTGGACCAATAAGCAGCATCATAATAATTGGAGAAAAGATTAAAGTTATCAAAGACTTCATATTACTTGGTTATCAATGTCAATGGAAGCAGCAGTCAAGATATCAAAAGACATATTGCATTGGGCAAATCTGTTGCAAAAGTCCCCTTTCAAGTGTTGAAGAGGAAAGATATCTCCTTGAAGACTAAGATGCACATAACCCATGCCATGGTATTTTCAATCACCTCATATGCATGTAAGAGCTGGACAATGAATAAGGAAGTCTGAACTAGAGCTGATGCTTTTGTGTTGTGGTGTTGGAGAAGAATGCTGAAAGTACTGTGGACTAATAAAAGAACTAACAAATCTGTCCTGGAAGAAGTGCAGCTGAAATGCCCCTTGGAAACGAGAATGGCCAGACTTCATCTCACCTACTTTGGTCATGTTGTCAGAAGGGACCATTCTCTGGAGAAGGATGTCATGCTTGGTTAAGTGGAAGGTTAACATAAAAAGGCAAGGCCCTCAACAAGATGGATGGACACAGTGGCTGCAGAGATGGGCTCAGGTATATTAGGGATCATGTGGCTGACACAGGACTGGACAGTGATTTATACTGTTATACATAAAGTCGCTATGAGTCAGAGATGACTTGATTGCACATAACAACAACAAAACCCAAAGCAATCTACAGATATAATGCAATCCTAATCTTGATTTGACCATCATCCTTTAAAGAGATTGAAAAACTTAACAACTTTATATGTAAAGGATAACTAAAGCACTGCTAAGGAAGATCAAAATAGGAAGCCTCACACTTTCTGATCTCAAAACCTACTACATAGCCACAGCAGTTCAAACACTCTGGGAATGATACAACAATGGACCAAAAGAAAAATGGAACAGAATTGAGAACCAGAAAGTAAATCCATCCATCTGTGAACAGCAGATCTTTAAAAAAGGGCCAAAACTAATTAAATGGGAAAGTGATAGTCTCTTTAATAAATGGCACTGTCAAAACTAGAGATCTATTTGTAGAATAATGAAACAAGAACCATATCTCACACCATATACAAAAATGAACTTAACTTGGATCAAAGACTTGAATGTAAAACTGACAACCATAAAGACCATCAAAGAAAAATAAGGACAAACTTAGGGGTTCTAATTCAGTGCATAAATAAACTATCAAACATAACTAAAACCACACAAACACCAGAGGACAAAATAGATGACTAGGAACTCTTAAAAATTAGACAGTTATGTGTATCACAAGATTTCCCAAAAAGAGTAAAAAGAGAACCAACATACCAGACAATTGGCTGATCTCTAAAATTTATAGAAAACTTCAATTTAATAGCAAAAAGGAAATAATCCAATTGAAAAATGTGCAGAGGAAATGAACAGACACTTCACCAAAGAGGACATTCAAACAGTTAACAGACATGAAAAAATGTGCATTATCATTAGCCATTGTTGTTGTTGTTGTTAGGAGCCTTTGAGTCATTTTCAACACATAGCAACCCTATGTACAATAGAAAGAAATACTGCCTGGTCCTTCACAATCATTGCTATGCTTGACCCAATTGTTACAGCCACTGTTCAATGCATCTTATTGACAGTCTTCCTGTTTTTCACTGGCCCTCTACTTTACCAAGCATGATATATTTCTCCAGAGACTAATCCCTCCTGACAATATAAACAACATACGAGACATGAACTCTGCACATTCTTATTCTAAGGAGCATTCAGGCTGTACTTATTCTTCTGGCAGTCCTCATTATATTCAATATTCTTCACTAACACCACAATCTAAATGTGTCAATTCTTCTTTGGGCTTCCTTATTCACTGTCCAGCTTTCCCATGTGTATGAGGCAATTGAAAAGACAGTGGCTTGAGTCTGGTGTAACTTCATCTTCAAAGGGACACCTTTGGCCTTTAACACCAAAGAAGACTTTTGCAGCAAATATGCCCAATGCAATACACTTGACTTCTTGACTGCTGCTTCCATGGGCACTGGTTGTGGAACCAACTCAAATGAAATCTTTGACAACTTCAAGATTTTCTCCATTTGTCAGGATGTGCTTATTGGTCCACCTTTGAGGATTTATATTTCTTTATGTTGAGATGTAATCAATACTGAAGGCTGTCGTCTTTGATATTTATCAGTAAGTATTTCAAATTTTGTTCACTTTCAGCAGTCTTGTTGTGTTATCTGCATATCACAGGTTGTTAATGAGTCTTCCTTTAATTCTAGTGCCATATTCTTCTTCATATAGCCCAGCTTCTTGGATTATTTGCTGAGCATAAGTATGATGAAAGAATACAGCTCTGAGCACAATTAAGTGTTCTGAAATTCCAATTTTCTGCAATGTTATCCATAAATTGTTATGACCCACACAGTCAAAAACTGTTATATAGTCAATAAAACACAGCAAACAACTTTCTGGTATTCTTTGCTTTCAGCTAATATCCATTTGATCTCCTCTTCTGAATCCAACTTGAATTTCTGGCAGTTCCCTGTTAATGGATCACTGCAACCATTTTTGAGTTATTTTCAACAAAATTTTACTTGCAAGTGATATTAACAATATTGTTTGATAATGTCTGCATTTATTGGATCATCTTTCTTTGGAATGCACATAAATATGGATCTCTTCCAGTCTAAATTTCTTGGCATAAATGAGTGAGTGCCTCCAAAACCGCATCTGCTTGTTGAAACATCTCAATGAGTATTCCATAAATTCTTGGAGCCTTCTTTTTTTGTCAATTCCTTCAGTGCAACCTGGACTTCTTCTTTCAATACCATTGGTCCTTGATCATGTGCTACTTCATGAAATGGTTGAATGTTGACCAATTATTTTTGGTACAGTAATTCTGTGTATTATTTCTATCTTTTTCTGATGTTTCCTGCAACATTCAATATTATGCCCACAGAATTTTTCAATATTGCAACTCAAGGCTTAATTTTTTCTACAGTTCTTTCAGCCTTTTCATTTTCTAATTCAAGATTATTTGATTTTCTAGTTCAAGATTATTTCATTATTATAATTTTCTTTGTCTTCTCAAGCCAACCTTTGAAACCTTCTGTTCAAATCATTTACCTCATCATTTCTTCCATTCAGCATAGCTACTCTCCATTTATGAGCAAGTTTCAGAGTCTCTTCTGCCATCCATTTTGATCTTCTCCCTTTCCTATGTTTTCAATGACCTTTTGCTTTCTTCCTGTATGATATCCTTGATGTCATCCCATAAGTCATCTGGTCTTTGGTTACTGGTGTTCAATGTGTCAAATCTATTCTTCACATGGTCCCTAAATTCAGAAGGAATGTAATAAAGTTCATATTCTGGGTCTCTTACGCTTGTTTAAATTTTCTTTAGCATCAAATTAAAATTGTATGTGAACAATTGATGGTCTGTTCCACAGTCAGCCCCTGGCCTTGCTCTGAGCAATGATACTGACCCATTAGAGAGATGAAAATTAAAACAACAAAGAGATGTCATCTCACCAAAGAACTAATAGCAAAGTTCAAAATAATAGAAAATAACAAATGCTAGTGAGGGAGAACAGGAAAAGGGTGATTAAAAGCCAGGAACTCAGAGAGAGTACCAGTCAGCTGCAGGGATCCAAATGGGGAGAGGAACTCAGGCACACCCAAAGCAGCAGGGTGAGAGAGTGGGAGAAAGAGGATTAAAAGGTCTAGGAATCTGGACAGAGGAGGAGTCAGCCACAGGGACCCAGGTAAGGGTGGTATGAGAGGTTTCCAACAGGGAGGCAAACTTGTCTGTTGGTTTGTCCTACCATGGTGACATGTTGATGTGAATTTTTAGGCTGAGCCACTGGTGTTTCTAACCCAGCAGGATGCACATGGTGCACAGGTAT
>NW_006921808.1:3861690-3870653 GCF_000298275.1 Orycteropus afer afer
ATTGAGATATTTCAACAAACAGATGCCCCATTGGAGGCACTGACTCAGTTATGCCAAGAGATTTGGAAGACAGCTACCTGGCCAACTGACTGGAAGAGATCTATATTTTTATCCATTCCAAAGAAAGGTGATCCCTCAGATTGTGTATATTATAGAACAATATCATAATATTGCATGCAATAAGATCTACCGAAGATAATTCAAAAATGGTTGCAGCAGTATATTTATAGAGAACTTTGAGAGGTGCAAGCTGGATTCAGAAGAGGATGTGGAACAAGGGATATCATAGCTGTTGTCAGATGGATCTTGGCTCAGGGCAAAGAATAGCAGAAAGATGTCTACTTGTGTTTTATTGACTATGTAAAGGCATTTGATTGTGTGGATCATGACAAATTATGGATAACATTGAGAAGAATGGGAATTCCCAAGCACTTGATTGTACTCATGAGGAAACTGTACCTTGAGCAGGAGGCTGTTGTTCAAATGGAAAAAGGGGACATTGCATGGTTTAAAATCAGGAAGGGAGTGTGTCAAGGTTGTATCCTTTCCCCATATTTATTCAATCTATATGCTGAGAAAATAATCCGAGAAGCTGGACTATATGAAGAAAAACGTGGCATCGGGATTGGAGGAAGAATCGTTAACAACCTGAGATATGCAGACAATACAACTTTGCTTGCTGAAAGTGAGGATGACTTGAGGCACTTACTGATGAACGTTGAAGAATACAATCTGCAGCATGGATTATGTCTCAATATAAAGAAAACAAAAATCCTCACAACTGGACCAATGAGCAGCATCACAATAAATGGAGAGAAGTTTGAGGTTGTCAAAGAATTCACGTTGCTTGGTTCTACAATCAATGCCAATGGAAGCAGCAGTCAGGACATAAGATGACGTGTAGCATTGAGAAAGTCAACTGCGAAGGAACTCTTTCAAGTGCTGAGGAGGAAGGATGTCTCCTTGAGGACTAAGGTACCTGACAGAAGCCATGATACTTCCATTTGCCTCGTATGCATGTGAGAGCTGGACAATGAATAAGGAAGACTAAAAAAGAGTTGATGCTTTTGAGTTGTGGTGCTGGCAAAGAATGCTGAAAGTACCATGGACTGCTAAAAGAACTAACAGATCTGTCCTGGAGGAAGTACACCTGAAATGCTCCTTGGAAGTGAGAATGGTCAGATTTTGTCTCACCTATTTTGGTCATGTTGTCAGAAGGGACCATTCCTTGGAGAAGGATGTCATGCTTGGTAGGGTGGAGGGTCGATGAAAGAGGGGGAGGCCTTCAACGAGATGGATTGACACAGTGGCTGTGATAATGGGCTCAATATAGCAGGGATCATGGAGCTGGCATGGGATTGGGCAGTGTTTTGTTCTGCTGTGCATGGGGTTGCTTTGAGTTGGAAATGACTTGATGGCACCTAGCAACAACAACAGTGAGTGTGTGGAAAGATTGGAACCCTCATTTACTGCTGGTGGGACTATAAAGTGGTGTAACCACTGTGGAAAACAGTATGTTTCTTCCTTAAAAGCTAGAAATAGATATACCATAAAACCTGGAAATCCTATTACTAGGTAAATGTCCTAAAGAAATAAGATCCATGACATGACAGATATATGGACATGTATGTTCATCATAGCATTACTCACAATAGCAAAAATATGAGAGAAACCTAAATGTCCATCAGTGGGGCAATGGATCGACAAACTATGGCATATACACCCAGTGGAATACTACGCAATGTTAAAGAACAATGATGAATCTATGAAGAATTTCATAACTCAGCATAGAGGATATTATGCTGAGTTAAATTGGTCAATCACACTAGGGCAAATATTGTATGAGACTACTGTTCTAAAAAGTCAAGAAAAGGGATTCACTGAAAAATAAATATTATTTGATGGTTACCAGGGGTGTGTGTGGAATGGAGGGCAAATCACTAACTAGAACCAAAAAAAACTAAACTCACTGCCGTTGAGTTGGATCCAACTCAAAGCAACCCTTCCTTGGATTTCCAAGGCAGTATCACTACAGAAGTAGATTGCGCAACCTTCCTTCTGAGGAGTGGCCAGTGGGTTTGAACTGCCAGCCTTTTGGTTACTTGTCAAATGCCTTAGGCACTACACCACCAGAAGGTAGACACATATTAACTTGGGTGAAGGAAAAAGCAAATAAATAAATAAAAAGAGTGTATGGATTCCCTGTTATTTCTTACAACTGCATGTGAATCTATAATTATGTCAATTAACATAAATTCAAACAGAACCATTATTGCATTACATCACTCATACACATCTCACTTATAATTTCACAAGTATAATGGTATATAACAATATAATTCCATTTTACCAATGCCTCCCAACATTTTTTTTCTATTTTAATACCTTTCACTTCTATTTACATCATAAACCCTACCCTAAATTGTTATATATTTGCTTAAAATACAGACAGTTCTCACTTTGCACAGTTTTAATAGGCACAAATTTCAGTTACCACAGTTTAACTAATTAACATAAATTTCCCAACAATGTGATTTACATTTCAGTTAAATTGGTGCATTAAATGTAATTAATATAAAGTACAACTTTGCCTGCCAGCTCTTTAGCACACAAATCACTGCATAAGCAACAGATACACATCAAGATTAGTAACCAATCATGTTGGTTTATTCAAAGTCTGTTGATGAAAGGATTCTGGAAAATGTGTTGTAAACCAACCATCATTCCAACCCTCCTCTACAAATACAAGAAATACAAGCAAATAAATGGCACTCAGCTATGAGGAACTCTGAACTGGTGAGCAGAGGAAAGTAGTGTGGAACTTCAGACAAAAAAGAATCAACAAATCAACAACAATTTGCTTGTGGTAGGAAAATCTCTTTTCCCACCCACTTTGTGTCTCACCCCTCACTTCCAGCTGCTAGGAACTGGGGAAATGGCCCTAGCAAAAGACCCAGTTTCTCTAACCACTGCATTCTGCTGCCTGTACAAACAGACAGGACTCAAGCTTCTTCTCTAAAATTGACAAGGCAGATATCCCTGGGTATCCGTTTGGAGTGTGCCAGAACTTCCTCCACATGGACATTTTCAGCTGCAAGCTCACTGTGAATTGTTACAGAAGGTTCTTGCAATGGAGTCTACTCTCACAGTCAAAATGTGAGCTACCTCTCTGTGCATTGAAAAGCTCAGGCCTCCTAAAACCAACAGAACAGACCTGCCAGGAGTCAGTTTTTGTCTGTATGCTCCTTGTTCTGGTTGGTGCAAGGTCTGCTGATTGAGGCTTGTGGTAGTTAAGGTTATGTGTCAACTTGGCTGGGCCTGGTTTTGGGTGGCTGGGCAGCTGAATGTAGTTATTCCCATGGTGAGATTGGTAATTAACTCCATGGTGGTATCCACTGGAGCAGCTGATTAGCTGCTTTAGGGATGTGGGCTGCTTCCAGTATCTGAGAAGCAACTTCAAGGAAGGTCTCCAGATATTGGCACCCTAAACTCATACATGTAGCTGAGTCATTGTTCAGCAGCCTGCCATATTGTCCTCTGATCTTGGGACTGTCAATTGACTTGAATAAATGGCCTGCCTTGTGGTTTGATAATATTGGAACTGTGTCTTTTTACTTGTTGACCTTGAGTTTGTCAGCCTCAGCAGCCAGCAGCTGCCTAAGTGAAGAAAGCCTCTGGCTTCAGTGGGCCAGAAGCAAGAGGCAGAGCTTTTAGCCAGTCCCTGGAGCCTGGGACTTGGAGCTCAAACTTCTAGCCTCCAAAATTGTAAGAGAATAAATCCCTGTTTGTTTACACCATCACATTTGTTGTATATTCCTGTCAGAGAGGCATTAGGTAAGAAAACAAGGCTGTTGTGTGTTAGGAAGTAGGCATCTTGAGTAGAGGCTATAGCCAAAGCCAATGTACTACAGAAGAGGCCCTGACAGCAACAAGGTAGAGCTCTCTGGAGGTTCTTTCCGAGCATGAAAACCCCTCTCCCACTCAGATACTGTTACCTGCAAGCTGGCTATGAATTTGCTACAGAAGGTCCCCACAGAGAGACTTCTCCCATAGTCACACTCTACCTGCCTCCCTGAGCAGCCTACATCTCAAACCTCTGAAACCAAAAGGGCAACCTCCATTTTGACTAGTCTTCCCCCACTTTCAGTTGGTGCTGAGTACTGTTGACAGAGGCTTCTGTGTGCTAGGAAGCAGGTGTCTTGTATGCAGGTTGTACTCTCAGCCAACAATCAACCAGGTGGTTCTGATAACAACAAAGCAGGCCACTGTGGTGATCTGGGTGAAGTGTGACATTCCTTCCCTCACCTAGAAACTGTTGATTGCCAAGCTATTTCAAACTTCTATAGAAGACTCCTGCAGTAGAGTCTGCTGCCATACTCAGCACTCTACTTGCCTTCCTATTCACCACACAGATTAGGTTTCTGAAACTAATAGGACAGATCTTCCTGGAGGACACTTTGCAGCTGTCTTTTGCTCATTATGGCTAGTGCTGAAGACTGCTGCATGCTAGGAAGCAGGTATCTGGAGTGCAGGCTACACCCACAGTCAATATACTATGGTATGGGCTCTGATAGCAACAAGACCTAGGGTCTACATTTGGAGAGTGACTACCCTTCTTCCAACTAGTGACTGTTGGATGCTGGACTGGTATCAACTTCTACAGAAAATTCCCTACAGTGGGACTAGGAGGAGGGTTACCAAAGGTGAGGCTGCTCCCCTCAACACCACAGAGCCACAGGTGTTCTGAAACCAACAAGAAAGATCGTTCAAAGAACATTCTAAGAAGTGTCAGACTCTCCTCCAAAATTGAAGAAAGTCTGTTTGTGCTTCCCTTGAATGCCAGATCAGATATAAGCAGCCTCCACAGAGCAGGTAAGGAAACCTTGGTTAAAATCAAAGAAAAAGACCCATCCCACAAGAAGGCTTGCAGGAAGTGGTTTTTCCAACTGAAAACCTTTTTGCAGAAGCCAAGAAGGGAAGAGAGTAACAACCAGAGGGAGAGGACTGCACCCTGTGGTGGATAGATTGATGGTGCACAATAGCTTGACTGATTGGATGTGCCTGCTGGTGGGTGGATTAACCACAGCATGTGCTCAGCTGTGTTTGGGAAATACTGAAAGTTGAAAACTGAGATATGAAATTTTAAAATACTAAGTAAACGAGGGAAGGAGAAGAAGCTATCATATATATAGAGAGAAAATAATAAGCAAAGGCCAAAGGCTGTACCCACCTAACAATTTTTTTTTCCCCATAAAGTAGTGCAGGCAAAAAAACCAAATACTAGAAAGATCTAAGAAAGTTAACACACTGAAAATCTCAAAGTCCCAACAGCAACAGCAACATCAAAAATCACAAAACACACAAAAAATGGAGTGACAATATCTTACGGAAATAAACATCACAAAAAGAGTGAAAACGTGTCTAAGGATGAGCAAACAATGAAAAAATGGAAGAATTTATTACAACAATGTTAAACATAATTAAAGAGTTAGGGGAAAACATAGGCAAAAATCTTAAAGAAATAAGGAAAACAAAGCAAGAACCAAATGAATATCTAAAAAAAGAGATATTGTAATTGGAAGGGACAATAAATGAAATGAGAGACATAATAGAAGGATTTACCGAAAGACTGATTAAGGTAGAAGAAAGAATCAATGGATTAGAGGAAATGATAGTTAAACTTACTGAGGCTGTAGAGCAACATGAACAGAGGCTTAAGAAGGCTGAGCACAATTTAATGGAATTATGGAACAATATCAAGAGACCTCTATGCATTGGGAGCTCTGATAGCATAGTGGCTAAGGCATTTGACTGCTAACCAGAAGGCTGGCGGTTCAAACCCACCAGCCACTCCTCGGAAGGAAGATGGGGCAATCTACTTCCATAGTGATACTGCCTCAGAAACCCAAGGAGGGGTCGCTATGAGTCGGGTCCAACTCGATGGCACACAACAACAACAACAATATATGCATCAAGTGAGTTCCAGAAGAAGTGGAGAGAAAAAGAAAATATTTGAAGAAATAATGACAGAATATTTCCCCAATCTAATGAAGGACATGAATCCAAAAATCCAAGAAGCACAAAAAACAAAAATCTAAAGCAGGATAAACCCAAAGAAATCTACACTGAGACATATTATAGTTTGAATATCAAAAAATAGAGATATTGAGTGCAAAATGAGGGAAGCAAATAGTCACATACATGGATACCTGATAAAATCATGTGCCTATGTCTCCTCAGAAACACTGAAGAGGAGAGATGATGGAATGAAATATTAAAAGTGATGAAAGGAAAACAAAAGCAAAAACCATCAACCAAGAATACTATAACCATTGAAAATGTCCATTAAGAATGAGGGTGAAATATCAGCTGACCACAAGGTGGATGGATTTGTTTCTGAGTTCTCAATCCTGTTTCTAACTGCTCTATGTTTCTGTGGTTGTACCAATACCAGGCTGTTTTGATTACTGTGGTTGTATAGTAGGTTTTGAGATCTGGCAGTGTGAGAACTCTTATTTTGTTCTTCTTCAACAGTGTTTTCCTTATCTGAAGGCTCTTTCTTTTCCATACAATATTTATGATGGTTTTTTCCATGTCCTGAAGTATGATGATGGAATCGGATTGGGATTGCATTCAATGTATACATTACTTTGTGTAGAACTGGCATTTTCACAAAGTTCAGTCTTCTTATCCATGAACATATGTTATTCATTTATGTAGATCTCATATTTCTTGGAGTAGCATTTAGTAGTTTTCTTTGCATATGTTTTTTTGTGTCCCTGGTAAGATTTATTCTCAAGTTTTTTACCTTTTTGGCAGCTATCGTAAATGGTATTGATTTCTTTATTTGCTTTTCAGAGATATCTTTGCTGTTGGGGGAATCCAACTTATTTTTGTTATGTTGATATTGTATCCAGTCACTGTATTAAGTCTTTCCATTAGTTATTATTTCCAGTAGTTTTCTTGTTGAGCCTCTTGGTATATATACATATAATCATATCATCTGCAAATAGGAATAGTTTGACTTCTTCTTTGCCAATTTGGATGCCTTTGATTTCCCTTTCTGCCTTATTGCTCCCTTGCTAGGACTTCCAATACAATGTTGAATAGAAGTGATGATGGAGGGCATCCTTGTCTGGTTCCCATAACCAAGAGGAATGCTTTCAAGCTCTCTCCATTGAGAATAATGTTGGCTGTTGGTTTTGCATATATGCCCCTTATTATGCAGAGGAATTTTTCTTCCATTCCTATTTTTCTTTAAGTTTTTATCAGGAAGGAGTGTTGGATTTTATCAAATGGCTTTTCTGCATGCGTTGATATGATCATGGGTTTCTTGTCCTTTATTTTACTTATGAGATGGGTTGCACTGATTGTTTTTCTAATGTTGAACCATACTTGTATATGTGGTATGAATCACACTTTATCATGATATATTATTTTTTTGATATTGTGTGGGAGTTTATTGGCTGGGAGTTTGTTGAAGATTTTTGCATCTACATTCAGGAGGGTTATTGGTCTGTAGTTTTCCTTTTTAGTGGTGTCTTTGTTTGGTTTTGATATCAGGGTTATGTTGTTGTTGTTGTTAAGTGCCATCGAGTCGTTTCCGACTCATAGATCAGGGTTATGCTTGCTTCATAAAATGAATTTGTGAAGATTCCAACTTTTTCTATGTTCTAGAATAGTTTGAATAGGATTGGTGTCAGCTCTGAATGTTAGCTAGAATTCTCCAGTGAATTTATCTGGGCCAGGACTTTTTTTTGTTGTTGTTGATAGTATTTTTATGACTTTGTTTTGGGTACCTCTCATGCCACTCTAATAGTAATACCCACGAGTGGGATGGCTTAACAAACAGGAGTTTATTTTCTTACAGTTTTGGAGGCTAATAGTCTGAGTTCAAAGTGCCAGGCTCTGGGGACGGAGTGAAAGCCACTTGACTTTGGGCTTCAGCTCTGCCTCTTGCTTCTGGCCCACTGAAGCTCAAGGCTTTCTTTATTCAGGCAGCTGCTGGCTATTGAGGCTGACAAACCCAAGATTGACAAATAAAAAGGCACAGTTCTGATAATCAAACTACACAGGAGGCTATTGATTCAAACCCATTAAGAGTCCCAAGGTTGGCAGATAACATGGCAGGCTGCTGAATAATGACTCAGCTACATGCAGGACTCAAGCATGTCAAAATCTAGAGACCTTCCTCAAAGTTGCTTCTTACAAACTGTAAGCAGCCACTCAGTTGGTCCAGTAGATACCACCATGGAGTTGATTACCAATCTCACCATGGGGTATTCATCCAGCTGCCCAGCCAAGTTAATTCACAACCTTAACTACCATGATTCCACCTCTTGTCAACTTGGCACCTGTACAGATCTTACTTGGGTGGCACCTGTACATATCTCCTTCATTGGGTGGCTCCAGTTCCCTAGTTCTCCTGAGTGGTGACCTCACCCCTTTGGCTTGGTGGTCCCCATTGCTCTACCTCTTGGGCACGTGAACCCTGCCACCCTCAGTTTGGGGTAGTAGCTATGGCCTCATCCTGCTCATCCTGCTGGCCCACATGAACAAGTAGCCCTACACTCTACAACCAAGTTGGTGAAGGTCTGACTCTTTGAAACCTAAGAGGCTGTGGTGGTCCCACCTCCAAAGGCCATGGTCCTACCCTTTGAGGCTGAGGCAGCCTGGTTTTAGTTTCCTGGGTCTCTTCACTTCTACTTATTAATGCTAGAGGGCAGGAATCTTCCCGTCCAAAAGACACTCAGCTTTCTCACTCTGTGTGCTGATAAGGCTATTGTTGTCTCATGCCAGTCTCTGAGCTCCGTGGCTACAATCTCTCTGCCAGGGTCTCTCCACTGGGGTCTTGGGTCAAGGACACACTCCACTCCTGTTTCCTCATTTATTTGTCAGTGCAGCACCTCACTCCTGGTACCAAATGTTTAGGCTGGTTTCTCTAGAGAAGCAAAACCAGTAAA
>NW_006921808.1:3870753-3878888 GCF_000298275.1 Orycteropus afer afer
ATATATATATGTATATGTATATATGTGTGTGTATACAGAGAGAGAGAGAGAGAGAGGCTGGCAAGCCCCAAGTTCCTGGATGAAACATCAGGCTGAAGGCTTTTTCTGACTCACACAGCTAAAGGGGCTCACTAACTCAAGGTTGGCAGGCAGGATACCAGCTGTTGACTTCTGTAGATGATGAATCAATGATCACTGGGCAGAATGGTGGATTGTTCACTTGTGGACAGTTGTAGGCAGCTCAACAGGATCCAGATCCACAGAGGTACTCTAATTTTCCCAGGAAGTCTATATATATATATATATTGGAAGCAGACCACATGGCTAGGGAAATGTCCTTTCAATGGACTAGCTGCTCAAAACCTACACAACAGATCTCATCATGGGAATAACCACATTACAATTGCTTAAACTACTCAGAATAGTGGTCCAGTCAAGTTGACACACAACCCCAACTCTCAAAGACTTGTGCAATTTCTTCTTCGGTTAGGGGTCTATAGGTCTATTTCTTCTTTTCGTTAATGATTCATTTTTTTTCTTTATTTTTATTATTTTATTGTGGTGAGAACATACATGACAAGATATTCACCAACATATCAAACTTCCAAATTTACAGCTCAGGGACATTGATGACATTTTTTATGTTGTGTCACCATTGTTGCTATCCTTTTCCAGAATATTCCACCACCACCATTAGCATAAACTCAATGCCCCACAAACAAAAGCTTCCCCTTTCCCCCTCCCACCCATGCCTGGTAACCACCAATAATCTTTGATTTTTGTAAATATATATATATATATATATATATATATATATATATATATATATATGTGTGTGTGTGTGTGTTTTCAACCTGTCTAGTTATGTTCCCTCCTCTCCCCTCATATCCCTGCTAAACAAATAAGGTTTCCTTCCATGAACAAAGCATTCCTTGCCTTTTTACAATAGTGGACTAATACAATATTTGTCCTTCTGTGATTGAGTTAATTCACTCAACATAATGTCCTCTAAGTTCATCCACATTATGCAGTGTTCTGTAGATTCTTCATTATTCTTAAGGGTTCATAGTATTCCATTGTGTGTGTGTATCATAGTTTGGTTATCCATTTTTCTGTTGATGGGCACTTAGGTTGTTTCCATCTTTTTGCTATTGTGAATAGTGCTGTGATGAACATGGGTGTGCATATATCTGTTCATGTCCTATCTCTCACTTCTTCAGGGTACATACCTAGGAATGAGATTGTTGGATCAAATGGTTTTCTATTTACAACCTTTTAATGAATTGACATACCAATTTCCACAGTGGTTGTATCATTTTACTGTCCCACCAGCAGTGTATGAGAGTTCCAATCTTTTCACATCCTCACCGGCATTTATTATTTTCTGTCTTGTTGAATTATGCTATTAATGCTGGGGTGAGATGGTATCTCATGGTTGTTTTGATTTGCATATATCTAACTCAATGGCTATGAGTTGTTTTGTTGTTATTATTATTATTTTAAAGGCTAATGATCACAAATATTTCTTCATGTGTTTGTTGGCTGCCTTAATATCTTCTTTGATGAAGTGTTTGCTCATATCTTCTGCCCATTTTTAAATTGGATGCTTTGTCATTTTGAGATTGAAGTGTTGGGGTCTTCTATAAATTTTAGAGATAAATCCTTTATCTGATATATCATTCACAAATTTTTTTTTTTTCCCATTCTGTAGGTTCTCTTTTCACTCTTTGGAGAAGTTTTGATGTACATAAGAATTTAAATTTTAGAAGATTGCAATCATCTAGTTTATCTTCTGCTGTTTGAGCATCCTGGGTTATGATTGATAGTCTATTTATGCCATAAATTTGGGCCCCTAAGTTTACCTCTATTTTTTTTTCTTTGATGAACTAAAAAGGTTTTGGTTTCACAATTCATGTCTTGGATCCATCTGGAGTTAGCTTTTGTGTATGGTGTGAAGTATGGATCTTGTTTCATTTTTCTGCAAATGGATATCCTGTTTTGCTGGGACCATTTGAGAAAGAGATCATTTCTTCCACAGTTAATGGATTTTGGCCCTTTGTCAAAGGTGAGCTGACCATAGGTTGATGGATCTGTTTCTGGGCCCTAAATTTGGTTCCACTGGTCTATGTGTCTGCCATTGTACCAACACTAGGCTGTTTTGACAACTCTGGCTGAATATTAGGTTTTGAGATATGGGATTGTGAGACCTCATACTTCATGTTTTTTTTTCTTCTTCAGAAATGCTTCGCCTATCTGATGTCTTTTCCTTTCCATATAAAATTAGTGATTGGTTTTTCCATGTCCTTAAAGAATATTGGTGGAGTCTTGACTGGGATTGAATTGAATGTATAGACTGTTTTGGGTGATATTGATATTTTCACAGTGTTCAATCTTCCTATCCATGAACATGGTATGTCTTTCCATTTATGTAGATCTCTTATAGTTTCTTAAAGTAGTGTTTTGTAATTTTCTTTGATTAGGTCTTTTGTGTTCCTGGTAAGATTTATTCCCAAGTACCTTATCTTTTTGGTGACTATTATAAATGGTATTTATTTCCTTATTTTCTTTACAGAGATTTCATTGCTGGTGTAGAGGAATCCAACTGATTTTTGTATTTTAATCTTGTAACCTGCCACTTTGCTAAACATTTCAATTAGTTCCAGTAGTTTTCTTGCTGGGTTTCTTTGTTTTTCTATGTATAGGATCAAATCATATGCAAATAGGGATAGTTTTACTTCTTCTTTATCAACTTGGATGCCTTTGATTTCCCTTTCTTGCCTTGTTGCCCTGACTAGGACTTCCAATACATGTTGAATAGAAGTGGAGATAGAAAACATCCTTGTCTGGTTCCTGTTGCAAGGGCAATAGTTTCAGTCTCTCTCCATTGAGAATAATGTTGGCTGTTGGTTTTGCAAACATACTCTTTCTTATGTTGAAGAATTTTCCTTCTATTCCTATTTTTCTGAGAGGTTTTTTTTTTTTTTTTTTGGTAACCAGGAATGGTGTTGGATTTTACCAAATGCCTTTTCTGCACCAATTGCTTTGATCATGTGATTCTTTTCCTTTATTTTACTTATGTGATGGGTTATGGTGATTGTTTTTCTAATGTTGTACGACACTTGCATGACTGGTATGAATCTCAGTTAGTCAAGGTGTATTATTTTTTGATATGTTGTTGGGAACTCCTGGTAAGGTTTTTGTTGAAGATTTTTACATCTATATTCATGAGTGATACTGGTCTGCAGTTTTCCTTTCTAGTGGTGTCTTTGCCTGGTTTTGGTATCAAGATTATGTTGGCTTCATAAAATGAATTAGGGAGTGTTGGGGACCGAGAAAAAGACCCCTAAAAGAACATTATTTCAAGGCACATGTTCTAATTACAGTGAAGAGATGAGAAGGCCTTTCTTGTGATTGAATGTTTGCTCTAGAGATGGTGAGGCCTCTCTGTGCTTGAATGTTGCTTAAAGAGATTGCAAGGTTTCTCTCACTGTTAAATACTTAATTGGCAAAACATCAAAGTATTAAAAGTAGATGTTATTCTCCATCTTTTTTATCTTATTGGGAGGTTTCATACTTTGAGTCACTGTATCCTTGTAAACATTTATAGTTTTACACTCTTTATTCCTGAAGAGACTTCTATGATTGTTTTAATGACCACCAGTTGTCCTTGAGCACGTAGAGGAGTAAAACTTCAGCTCTGTAGAGAATAAGCTGATTATATGACTTCCAAGACTAATGATGTAATCATGTACAAACTTATAAATAAAGTAGAACAAAGCCATCAGGGGTTGCTCTCGCAGAATATACAGGGCATCCGACTGACCCCCATTCCTTAATAAATAAAAAAAGAAAACTATTAATCCTTTCATATTGCTTTATTTCATGACCTGGGCAGTCTCCTGCAAGGGAGAATTCCATCCTTTTATAGAAAAGGAATGTTCTGGAATAGTTTGAGTAGGATTGGTGTCAGTCTTTCTCTGAATGATGGGTAGAATTCTTCAGTGAAACTCCAGGATTTCTTTTGTTGGTAATTTTTTATGACCTGTTAAATTTCTTGTTTTGTTATGGGTCTGTTCAAATTTTCTATCTCAGTCTATATTAGTTTAGGTAAGCAGGGTGTTTCTAGAAATCTGTCCATTGCTTCTAGTTTTCAAATTTCAGTTCTTCATAGTGTCCTGGTATTTTTCTTTTTATTTCTGTTGGTTCTGTTGTGATGTCACCCCTTTCATTTCTACCTTGTGTTGTTTGCATCTTTTCCTTTGTTAAATTTGCCAATGGTTTGTTGATTTTTTAATCTTTTCAAAGAACCCTTCTGGTCTTGATTTTTTTTCACTGTCATTCTATTTTGTGTTTCGTTTAGTTTTACTTGGATCTTTATTCTTTTCTTGTAGTGAACTTAGGCTTTTTTTGTGCTTCTCTTTCTCTAATTGTTGATGTTGGGTTAAGGTCTTGATTTGGCTCTTTCTTCCTTTTTGATGTGTGCATCTATTGCTATAAATTGCCCTCTGATCACTGCTTTTGCTGTGTCCTGAAGATTTTGGTATGTCATGTTCTCATTCTTTTTCAATTCAAGACATTTTTTAATTTTGTGTTTTATTTCTTCTATTATCCAGTCATTTTTGAGGAAGATGTTATTCAGTATCCGTGTTTTTGCTCTTTTTCCATTGGTCTTCCTAGTGTTGTTTTCTAATTTTATAGCATTGTGATCTGAGAAGATACTTTTCAGTATTTCAATGTTTTTAAATTTATTGAGGCTTGCTTTGTGGCCTAACATGTGGTCTATCCTGGAGAGTGTTCCATGTGTACTGGGAAAGAATGTGTATTGTGTTGTTGTTGGGTGAAGTGTCTGTAGATGTCTGTAAGGTTAAGTTGGTTGATTGTTTTGCTTAGTTCTTCTGCATCTTTATTGAGTTTCTTCCTAGTTGTTCTATATTTTATTGAAACTGGAGTATTAAAATCTCCTACTATTGGTGTGGACTATTCTATTTGTCTTTTCAGTTCTGTTAAAATCTGCTTTATGTATTTTGGGGCTCTTTCACTGGATGCATAGAAATTTATTATGGTTATGTCTTCTTGTTCAACTGGTCCTTTAATCATTATATAATATCCTTCCTTGTCTCTTATGGTGGTTTTTATCTTAAAGTCTTGTTCTGGTTACCTAGTGCCGCTCTGACAAGAAAATATGCCACAAATGGGATGACCTTAATAAACAGGAGTTTATTCTCTTATAGTTCAGGAGGCTAGAAGTATGAATTCCATGTGCCAGGCTGTAGGGGCTGTGTGAAAGCCCCTCAACCTTGGGCTTCAGCTCTGCCTCTTACTCCCAGCTCACTGAAGCTGGAGGCCTCTCTCCACTTGGACAGCTGCTAGCAGCTAGCTGAAGCTGACAAACCCAAGGATGACAAGTGAAAAGGCACAGTCATGATATTACCAAACCACATGGCAGGCCATTAATTCAAGTCTGTTGAAAGTCCCAAGGTCAGCAGAACATGGCAGGCTGCTGAACAACAACACAGCTACATGCAGGGTTCAAGTGTGCCATAAGCTAGAGACCATTTCCCAAGGCTCCTCCTTATATACAGGAAGCAGACCATATCCCTTAGACAGCTACTCACCTGCTCATAGTAGATTCCACCATGGATTTGATTGCCAATCTCATCATGGGGAATACTATATCCAGCTGACCAGCCACTCAACCAGGCCCAGCCAAGTTGACACACAAACTTAATTACCACAAGTCTATTTTATCATAAATATCATAAATAAATAAATATTGTCATTCCTACCCTTTTTTTGTTGCCATTTGCTTGACATATCTTTTTCCAACCTTTGATTTTTCATATGTTTGTGGTTTTGTGTATCACGTGAGTCTCTTTTAGACATTGGCATTCAGTGTAATTAGTAATAAGTATAAATTTAATAATGTTATTTTTTTATGTATTTTTTTGTTGCATTGCTGATTTCTTTGTTCCATATAATTTTCTGTACTGAGCTCATTTTGTTTATGAATCATATTATCATCTCTTTTGTTGCTATTGTTTTAGTATTTGCTAAATATCTGGGCTTGTCTTCTTTCTTATTTTGATGTGAAGGTTTATTATTTTCTTTGAGGTTACCCTGTGATTTATTATTTTCTTCTCAAGTTTAAAACTGTCTGTTCTATCCAAATTTGTCTTGACTTCCTAACCATTTAGAAGTTTGTAACTACACTATTCATTCCCTCTTTTTGGTTTGTAGCTGTCCTTTGATTTACCAATTTATGTCTCTGGTTCCCTGTTTACAGTCTTGTAAGCTTATTTTATTTTGGATAATTCTATAACTGGGTTGGGAGCTCTGGTAGCATAGTGTATAAGGCACTTGACTGCTAACCAGAAGGCTACCAGTGGCTAATCAGCCACTACTCAGATGGAGGGTTGGGCAATCTACTTCTGTAGTGATTCTACCTCAGACCCCAAGGAGGGGTTGCTATGAGTCAAGTCCAACTCGACGGCACATAACAACAAACAACATACCTGGGTTGGTCTCTGGATTACGTCAGCATGTGTGGTAATCATCAGTTGTTGTTTGTGGTTGTTGAGTCTCTGTCCAAAGAGATTCCTTTAACACTTTTGTAAACTTGGTCTAAATTTAACAAATTTCTTTAATTTCTGCTTACCTGGAAATGTTCTAATTTCACTCTCATATTTAAGAGACAATTTTGCTGGGTATATAATTTTTAGTTGGAAATGTTTTCTTTCAAGGTTATATATATATATATAATCCAATTGCCTTATCACCTATATGGTTTATTTTCTTTATTTCTTTTTTTTTTTTTAATTGTGATTTGTGTGAAAGTTTACAGAACAAATTCACTTTCCATATAGCAGTTCCCATACATTTTGTCTCATGACAATTTACCCTAATGCAATAGCTCCCCTCCCACTTCCTCCTGATAGTTACCTCTTGCCTGTGCCCTTCCCTCTATGCACTCCTGCCACCTGAGCTGTCCACTGGTGCATAGCGGCCCTTCTTTCTCCCATGATTGTTCTCTCCAAGAAGTGTATATATCTCAGGTAAATGTTCAAGTCCTATGCCTGTCTTTTGTTTGGCTGGAAACGACAGGTGTGTGTTCACCTCCAGATATGAAGGGCAGCTAGGGGTCATAGTCTCAGTGGTTCCACCAGGCTCTATCAGACCAGCAAACCTCACCATCTCCTTTTTTTTCCAAATTATTTTGAGTATTGTTCCACATTGTTCTCCTCTCTATCCAGGATCTCCTACATAGATCCCCCTCTGAGTGGTTGACTGGGCACCATCCAGTTCTTTTGGTCTCATAGTCATATAGGCTGCTGATCACATGGTGTACCAGTCACTTGGACTAATTGTTTCTATGAATCTTTGGTTTTCTTCATTCTTCTTTGTTCTGGGTGAGGAAAAACCCTTCATTGCATCTAGACGGCTGCTTGCAAGCTTTTAAGATCCCAGTTGCTACTCGCCAAAGTAAGAGGTGGAACAATTGTTTAGGTAGTATGTTATGCCAATTGAGCTTGATGTCTCCTGCAACTATGGTCCTGAGCCCACAGGTTCAACTACTCACTCTCTCTGGTTAGATGATTGTGACCAAGTCACCTGTATGGTTTCTGCTGAGAAATTACAGCTTAGTTTAATTGCTAACCCTTTGTAGGTAACTTCATTTTTCCTGTGCTTCTTTCAGAATTCTTTCATTGTCTGTGGTTTTGCTGAGTTTGATAATATTATGTCTTGGTAATTTCCTTTTGGTGTCTATCCTGTTTGGGGTTCATTGAATTTCTTGAATGGATATAGTCTCATATCTCATCATATTAGGGAAATTCTCTTCCAACAAATCTTCAACAATTTTCTCTATTGTTTTATCTGTCTCTTCCTGTTCTGGAATTCTTATTTCATGTAGGTTATTCTTCTTGATTGTATCTCATACGAATCTTAGGCTTTCTTCATTTTGTCTTTTATCTTTTGTCTGACTGATACTTTACCAAGCAACTTTGAGGTATTTGTGTCTAATCTCATTAATTTTGTCTTCCATTGATTCAATTATTCTCCTTTGCCCATTCATCATGTTGACAATTTCTAAAATCTTAGTATTAATCTTCTGGATTTCTGTTTTTTTTTTTTTTTAT
>NW_006921808.1:3879817-3881758 GCF_000298275.1 Orycteropus afer afer
AGAAGAGAAAAAAAGGGGGGGGGGAAGAGTCAGGGATGGGAAACAGGAGGGAGGGAAGGAAGATAGAAAGAAGATAAAAAGAATAATTTAAAAACAAAAACAAAACTGTGGTGGGCAAGGCAAAGCACACAAGATCTGTCAAGGCACAGACTAGGATGGAATTTTTGCTCATCATAAAGGTGGGTGGAGGCAGGGGATGGCCACTTTCCTGTTCACCAAGAGAATGTGGGATATAAGAGTAACAAGGATAATATCACATCTTTCTAGTTGTCAGCCTCCAGTGTGATTGCCTGTGCTGTTGTGTGCAAGCAGAGCCTATTCTTAGGTTGCTGTCCAGATAAGAACACCACCTGCATATATTCAAAATGGCTGCTTCCATTGCTTGAAAACCTTCAAAATGGCTGTGCCCTCAAGACAGTCAGTGGTAGTCCACAAGTCTGTTTTTCTCCTTCCCTGCTGTGTTCCTTTCTGTTTGTCAGGCACAAATTCAGTCCTTGTCCATGCAGTCCTTGGTGAGTAGAGTTAATTCTCAGGTTGCTATTAGGAAATATTCAAAATGGTTGTGTCTCAGGTCCGCCAATAATCCATTGTTCTTTTTATCTCCTCACTCACTGTTTCATTCAGATTCTTCTTCTAGATGGTATTTGATACACTTCATCCTTCCCTTCAAAACTCAGCATTCTAGGATCATCTTCTGTATCAGTGTCCATTAGTTTCTTATTGCTTTGTTGCAGAGTGTCTGTTCAGCTTTTCTGCATATTCTGCCAACTTTCTGGAACTCTCCTGGTCTGTTCAAACTTTGTACCTCAGTCTGTGTTAGTTTAGGTAGGTTGTGTGTTTCTGGAAATCTTTCCATTTCTTCTAGGTTTTCAAATTTGTTGTACATTTCTTTATAGTATCCTGACATTATCCTTTTTATTTTCATTGGTTCTTTTGTGACATCATCCATTTCATTTTTAATTCATATTATGTACATCTGCTCCTTGTTTTCCTTTGTTAAGTTTACCAGTGTTTTGTCAATATTATTAACCTTTTCAAAGAAGCAACTTCTAATCATGTTGATATTTTCTACTATATTTGTATTTTCTGTTTTGTTTATCTCAAAATTTCCTAGAAAACTATAACACATCAACATTAAAAAAAACAAATAATACAATTTTAAAATGTGCAAAGGCATGAATGACACTTCACTAAAGAAGATATTCAGGCAGCTAACAAACACATGAATAAATGTTCATGTTCTTTGGCCATTCCAAACCAAAGAAACCAAACTCACTGCCATCGAATCAGATCAACTCATAGCGACCCCTCTTTGGGTTTCCGAGGTGGTATCACCACGGAAGTGGATTGCCCAATCATCCTTTCAAGGAGTGGCTGGTGGGTTTGAACTGCCAGCCTTCTAGTTAGCAGTAAGAGATGCAATTCAAATCAACAATGAGATAACATCTCACCCCAGCACTAATAGCAAATTTCAACAAGACAGAAAATAAAAATTCTAGTGAGGTTGTGGAGAGATTGGGACTCTCATACATTGCTGATGGGACTATAAAATGATACAAGTTGTAGAAAACTGTATGGCTATTCCTTAAAAAGCTGAAAATAGAAATACCATTTGATCCAACAATCCTATTATTAGGTATATATCCTAAAGAAGTGAGAGCTAGGATGCAAATAGACATATGCACACCCATGATCATCACAGCACTGTTCAAAATAGCAAAGAGATTGGAAAACCTAAGTGCCCATCAACTGAGGAATGGATAACCAAACTGTGGTATATACAATGCAGTGCTATGCAACACTAAAGAATAATGTTGTTATTGTTGTGGTTAAGTGCCGTTGAGTCATTTCCGACTCATAGTGACCCCATGCACAGCAGAACGAAACACTGCCCGATCCCGCACCAGCCCCACAATCCCTGCTATACTTGAGCCCATCATT
>NW_006921808.1:3884783-3896429 GCF_000298275.1 Orycteropus afer afer
TTTATCCCCTTTCTCCTGCTCTTCTAGCCTGCTACTCTGGGAAGGCCTGAATTTCCTCTCCTCACCTAATCCCTTTGGCTGATTGCTCTTCCCTCTGGCTTCCTGGCTTTTAATCCCCTTTCTCCTGCTCTTCCCGCCTGCTACTTTGGGGGTCCCTGAGTTGTCTCTCCTCACCTGTATCCCTGGGGCTGAGAAAGAATAATGTAGTGTCTGTGAAAGACCTTATAACACTCATGAACTTGGAGAACATTATGCTGAGTGAAATAAGTCAATCACAGAAGGACAAATATTGTATTAGTCCACTATTGTAAAAAGTCAAGGAAAGGTTTACATGTGGAAGGAAACTTTCTTTGTTGGTACCAGGGTTGAGAGGTGTGGGAGGCATTGCTAGAATGGTAGGAAACAAGTATTGGTTTGGGTGAAGGGAAAGGCAGAATACCAAAAGAGAGTGACACAATAACACTAAGGAAAAAGAAGACACAGAGAGGTGCACAAGAGGTATAGACAACAAGGATAAATACTTTCACATATACAGTATTTCATATCAGTATGAACAAATATTAATCTATAAGTAGATAGATAATTAGACAGGCTGAATGATCAGGTACTTCTAAATAAATGGGAATATACCATTACCATATATATATTTGGCAGATGATATTTCTACATACACATTTCTATGTGCTATTAGAAGGTCCATATATATAATAGAGCTAACAGGGCAACATTGTGATAACTTCTTAGCTACACCCACCACCCTGAAGGAGTGAGTTTGGCAAGTGGGCTCAGGACCATGGTCTCAGAGGACTTCAAGCTTAAGTGGCATAATGTACTATAGAAACATTTTTCTACATCTTACTTTGGTGAGAACGGGCTGGAGTCTAAAAAGCTTGCAAGCATTCATCTAAGATGCGTCAATTGAGAAAAGAAGAAATAGATGATGCCTGGCTACTCATAAAGGAATCAGTGTGGGAGATCATGGAGAGAGTGGAGAAATATGTGGAACAAAAATCAAAATCATAAAAAGACCAGGCTTGCTGGTCTGATGGAGATGGATGAAATGTATGAGACTACAGTCATTAGTCACTCTTTTGACCTGTAATTGAATTCTCTGCCTTGGCTTCCAGACAAACAACAGACAGGCATATCAAGTGAACATTTACATCAAGTAGGTACAATCTTTATAACAATCAGCCATGGGAAATCAGAAGGGCATAATTTGCACAGGGAGATAACTCAGAAGGAAGGAATGAATAAGAAAGAAGATGCAGGGGAAGGATAACCACAGGAAGGAAGTGGGAGGAGAAATGTTACATTGCAGGGATTGCAATCAATGTCATGAAGCAAAACGTGCATGACTTGTTGTATGGAAAATAATTTTCTCTTTTTTTAATGAAGGTGAAATTAAAACATTCACAGACAAATAGAAGCTGAGAGAGCTCATATCTGGTCCTACAATAATATTAATGGGAGTTCTGTAGATAGAATAGAAAGGACACTAGAAAATAATTCAGAAACAAACAAACAAACAAACAAGCAAACAAAAACTCAGTGCCTTCGAGTTGAATCCGATTCATAGCAACCCCTCCTTGGGTTTCTGAGGCAGTATCACTGCAGAAGTAGATTGCCCAACCTTCCTTCCAAAGAGTGGCTGGTAGGTTTGAACTACCAGCCTTCTGATTATCACTCGAGTGCCTTAGGCACTACACCACCAGAGTAATTCAGAGACATACATAGAGAGAAAGATTACTAATAAAAGTAATCATATGGATAAGTGTAAGGGTTGGTGTGGTGTAGTAAATTACTTAGTATGGCTTTTCCACCCATTAGTCTTTGTAAACTCCAAGGTGGGATTTTCTATGAGCAACTGAGGAGCTCCTGATTGCTAAAGTTGTCCACCTGGAGTATTTCTGTTGGGAGTGACACAAAACAATGTTCTGGGAGGTTTCCACTCTCTCTCAGGTGCTTAGAGAGATGCTATGATTGGCTAGTTGCACCACTCTGCCGGGCTCAAAAGGAGGCCTCCTAGAGGCAGAACTCTTTCTGACTGCTGGTTGAGGAATACGTGCTGCTGAAAGAGACACGTGCTCCTGAAAGAGATATGTGCTGCTGGGAAAGAGACACAAGAGACACGCATTGCTGAGTAAGACACTGAGGGACATGCACTGCTGGGGGAAAGACTGCGAGAGACTTGGCTGAGGGACAGTAGGCTGGGTGAGAGACTGAGTGTTTTTTCCTGAACTTGAATTGTAGCTGGTGCTTCCCTAATAAACCCCATAATCTGTGAGTTCTGCATGGCCACTGCAGCAAATTATTGAACCCAGGAGAGAGGTGGTGGGTGCTTTTGGAGGAACAGTTGGAGAAAGGGCTGTAGGGAGGCAGCATGTCTGGCCTCACAGGAATAGGCCTTGGGTTATTGATGGTGATTCTGTCTTCCTCTTGTGTGATTAGAGCAGGTCAGAACATGTGGTATTTTGCCCTTTTTGCAGCTGGTAATAAGGTATTCATGCTTGATAATTTTAATTGTTCTGTACTTCGGGTTTTTTTAATGGCAAAGGTATAAATAATAGGAAGAATATTTTGTTACAGGGCATAGGAAATATAAAGACATAATCAGTGATAATAATATAATGGTGGAGGAGGAAGGAGGAGAGGTGTTATTGTTAGGGCTATTGAGTCTGTTCCAACTCAGACTGACACTATGTACAACAGAAAAAAAAATAATGTATGACCCTGAACCATCTTCATAACAGTTGTTGTGCTTGAGACCATTGTTGCAGCCACTTTGTCAATCCATCTCATTGAGGGTCTTCTTTTCTTGCTGACACTCTACAGTACCAAGCTTGATATCCTTCTCCAGAATTGGTCCCTTCTGACAACATGAGTGAAGTATGAGAGACGAATTGTGTCCACTTTCACTTCTAAGGAGTATTCAGGTTGTACTTCCAAGACAGATTTGTTCATTCTTATAGCAGACCATGACACTCAATATGCTTCATCAATGCCACAACACATAAGCATCAATTATTCTGCAGTCATCTTTATTCATTGCCCAGCTCTCACATACTTATGAGCTTAGTGAAAATATGATAGCTTGGGTCAGGCATACCTTAGTCTTCAGAGGGACATCTTTGCTCTTAGACAGTTTAAAGAGATCTTTTGCAGCAGATTTGCCCAATGAAATATATCTTATGATTTCTTAACTAATGTTTCCATGAGCATTGTGAACCCAAGTCAAATTAAATCCTTCACAGCTTCAACGTTTTCTCCATTTATCATGATGTTGCTTATTGGTCCAATTGTGAGAATTTTTATTTTCTTCATGTTGGGGTGAAATCCATCCTGAAGACTGTAGTCTTTGATCTTCATCAGTAAGTGTTTCAAGTCCTATTCACTATCTACAAGCAAGGTTTTGCCATCTGGATATCACAGGTTGGTAATTAGTCTTCCTCCAATCCTGATGATTTATTCTTTTTCATATAGTCCCGTTTCTTGGATTATTTTATCAGCATAGAATTGAGTAAATTGTGGTGAAAAGCTAAAACTTAGGAACTCACTTTTCCCATTTTAAAACTTTACACTATCCCCTTGTTCTCTTTGAATGACAGCCTCTTGGTCCATGTACAGGTTCCTCATTAGCACAATTAAGTGTTCTGGAATTCCCATTCTTAGCAATGTTATCCATAATTTGTTATGATCCACACAGTCAAAATATTTTGCATAGTCACGAAAGACTTGTAAAATATTTTTGGTATGCTTTGTTCTTTGCTATCAGCCACAATGGATCTGGCATCAGCAATGGTAACTCTTGTTCCATGCCGTCTTCTGAATCTGGCTTGAATTTTTGGCGGTTGCCTACTGATGTACTGTTGCAACCAATTTTGGATTGTCCTTAGCAAAATATTACCCTTTATATGATATTAATTATATCGATGGATAATTTTCCACATTCTGTTGGATCACCTATCTTTGGAATGGGTACAAATATGGTTCTCTTCCTGTCAGTTGCCAAGATACCTGTCCTCCAAATTTCTTGACATAAGTAACTGAGTAACTCCAGCACTGCATTGGTTTGCTGAAACATCTCAATGGATGTTCCATAGTTTTTTTTTTTTTTTTTTCAATTCCTTCAATACCATCGGTGTTTGATCATTTGCTACCTCCTGAAATGTTTGAACATCGACCAATTCTTTTTGGTACAGTGATTATGTGTATTCCTTCCATATTCTTGTAATGCTCCCTTTATCATTCAATATTTTGCCCATAAAGTCCTTCAATATTGCAATTCAAGGCTTGAATATTTTCTTTAGTTCTTTCAACTTAAGAAATACTGAGTGTGTTCTTCCCCTTTGATTTTGCAACTCCAAATCTTTGCACATTTCATTATAATACTTTACCTTGTCTTCTCAAGCTGCCTTTTGAAATTTTCTGTTCAACTCTTTTACTGCATAATTTCTTCCATTTGCTTTAGCTATTCTCTATTCAAGAGCAAGTTTCAGAGTCTCTTCTAACATGCAATTTGATTTTCTGTTTCTTTTCTGTGGTTTTAATGACCTTTAGCTTTCTTCATATATGATGTTCTTGATGTTATCCCACAGCTCATGTGGTCTTAAGTCACTGCATTCAATATATCATATCTGTTCTTCATATTTCTCTAAATCCAGATGGATGATATGCAAAGTCATATTTTGGCCCTCATGGACTTGTTTTAAGTTTTTAGCTTCACTGGTCTTATAAAATTCTATCATATGATCTCTGGTATAATTTCTATCACCAAGGCCATATTTCCAACTATCAATGATTCTTCTTTGTTTTCAAATTTTTAATTCCAAACAGCAGTATGTATCAATACTTCTTGATTCAATGTTTGCTCCATTTCGGACTACAGAAGTTGTTAAAAATCTTTAATTTCTTCATTTTCAGCTTTAAAAGTTGGTGCATAAATTTGAATAGTCATATTCACTCATCTTCTATTTGGGCATCTGGATAATATACTATCACTCTAAGCACTCTAGTCAGGATTAGTCATGGAATTTTCTTTATTATTATGAATGTGATGCCATTCTTCTTCAATTTTTCATTCCAGACATAGTAGACCATGCGATTGTCTGATTCAAAATGGCCCATACCAGTCCATTTCAGCTCACTGTTGCCTAGGATATTGACTTTTATGCATTCCATTTCAGTTTTTACAACTAGTAATTTCCCTAGATTCATACTCCATGCATTCCATTTTCCAATTAGTAATTAATTATACTATTAATTATTAATGTAGCTGTTTCTTCTCATTTTGAGTCTTGTCACATCAGCAAATGAAATCCAGAAAGCTTTACTGCATCCACATCATTAAAGTTGGCTCTACTTTGAGGAAGAAGCTCTTCCCTAGTCATATTTTGAAGGCCTTTCAACATGAGGAGGTCATCTTCTGGCACTATGTCAGACAATATTTCCTTGCTATTCAGTGGCAATTTTTTTTCCAGAAGTTCACCTGGCCGTGTTCTTCTTCCTAGTCTGTCTTAGTCTAGAAGCTCCACAGAAACCAGTTCCACCATGAGTGTCCCTGTTTATATTTGAAATACTAGTGCCATATTTCAAATACACTAAAGCTATAGCTTCTATCATCATAGCAACAGTGATACTACAATATTACAACAAACTAACAACCAAGTGGTAGAAGAGGAATAGCATCAGTATAGAATTTGTTATATGTTATTGAAGTCAAGTTGGTACCAGTTTACCTTTTTTTTTTTTTTTCAGTTATCTGGTGCTGCTCTAACAGAAAATACCACAACTGGTATGGGTTTAACAAACATAGCTTTATTCTCTTACAGTTTTGGAGGCTAGAAGTCTGAGTTAGAAATATCAAGCTCTAGGGTCTGGGTGCAAGTCCTTTGACCTTAAGGCTTCAGCTCTGCCTCTTTCTCATTGCACACTGAAGCTGGAGGCTTTCTTCACTCAGCCATCTTCTGGCTACTGAGGCTCACAAACTCAAGGTCAACAAATAAAAAGGCATAAGGCAGGCCATTCATTCAAATTCATCATGAGTCCAAAAACTGGCAGACAACATGGCAGGCTTTTGAACAATGACTTGGCAACATGCAGTATTCAACATGCCAAAAGCTACAGATTATTCCTAAAGCTTCTCATTTTATACTGGGATCAGACCATATCCCTAAGGCAGCTACTCAGCTGCTTACAGTAGATTCCACCATGAGTTGATTACAATCTCATCCAGCTGCCCAGTCACTCAAAACCTGGCTTACCCAAATTAACACATAACAAAAAAACACAAAAGTTAGCGGTACTAAAAGACAAAACTAATAAGGCTTTCAGGACCTCCATTTGCTGATGTGGTATGACTCAGAATGAGAAGAACAGCTCCAAGCATCCACTAATAATGAGAACATGGAATATATGAAGCATGAATCTAGGAAAATTGGAAGATGTCAAAAATGAAATGTAATGCATAAAGATAGATATACTAGGCAACTAATGGGCTAAAATGGACTGATTTGGGCCATTTTAAATCAGACAACCACATGATCTACTATGTCAGGAATGACAAATTGAAGAGGAATGGTGAGGCATTCATCATCACAAAGACTGTTTCAAGATCTATCCTGAAGTATAATACTATCAGTGATAAGATAATATCCACATGGCCACAAGGAAGACCTGTAAATACTACTATTATTCAAATTTATGCATCAACCACCAAAGCCAAAGGTGAGGAAATTGAAGATTTCTATCAGCTTCTGCAGTCTGAAGTTGACTGAACATGCAGTCAAGGGGTGCTGATCATCACTGGTGACTGAAATGTAAAAGTTAGAAATAAAGAATGGCTTTGGTGATAGAAAAAATGCTGGAGATCATATGATAGAATTTTGCAAGACCAATGACTACTTATTCAGTGACATAAATGGTTATATATGTGGACTTCTCCAGATGGAGTACACAGGAATCAGATTGATTACATCTGTGGCAAGAGGCAATGGAGAAGTTCAATATCTTCAGCAAAACAAGGTCAGGAGCTGACCATGGAACAGACCATCAACTGCACATATGCAAGTTCAAGTTGACATTGAAGACAATTAAAACAAGTCTATGAGAGCCAAAATATGGCATTGATAATATCCTTCCTGAATTTAGAGATCATCAAAAGTATAGATTTCATGCATTGAATGCCAATGGTGGAAAACCAGAGGAATTGTGGGATAAATTTGTTGTTGTGCCATTGAGTTGGCTCCTACTCATAGTGACCCTATGTACAACAGAATTAAACACTTTTTGGTACTGCACCAGCCTCACAATCCTTGCTATACTTGAGCCCATCATTGTAGCTATTGAATCGATCCACCATCTTATTGAGGCCCTTCCCCTATTTTGCTGACCCTCCCTCCACTTTACCAAGCACCTCTCCAGAGAATGGTCATTTCTGACAACATGACTAAAGTGGGTGAGACAAAGTCTGACCATTCTTACTTCCAAGGACATTCAGGCTGCACTTCCTCTAGGACAGATCTGTTAGCTCTTCTAGAAATCCATGATACTTTCAGTATTCTTCACCAACACCACAACTCAAAACCATCAACTCTTCTTAAGTCTTCTTTATTCATTGTCCAGCTTTCACATGCATACAAGGTGATTGAAAATATCATGGCTTGGGTTAGGTCCACCTTAGTCTTCAAAGAGCCATCTTTGCTGTTCAGCACTTGAAAGAAGTCTTTTGCAGCAGATTTGCCCAGTGCAATACATCATCTGATTTCTTTATTGCTGCTTCCATTGCTATTGATTGTAGAATCAATTAAAATGAAATCTTTGACAACTTCAATCTTTTCTCCATGTATTGTGATGTTGCTGCTTATTGGTTCAGTTATGAGGATTTTTGTTTTCTTTATGTTGAGATGTGATTCATACATCAAACTCTAGTTTTTAATCTTCATCGGGAAGTGCTTCATGTCATCTGCACTTTTCAGGCAACAAGGTTGCTTCATCCACATACTGCAGGTTGTTATCAAATATTCCTCCTCTCCTGATGCTGCATTTTTCTTCATGTAGTCCAGTTTCTTGGATTATTTGCTCAGCATACAGATTGAATGAGTATGGTGAAATGATACAAATCTGATGTTCTCCCTTCCTGATTTTAAACCAGCCTCCTAGTCTATGTACAAATTTCTCATGAGCTATTTTGCTGATCCTCCCTCCACTTTACCAAGCATCTCTGCAGAGAATGGTCATTTCTGACAACATGACTAAAGTGGGTGAGACAAAGTCTAACCATTCTTACTTCCACGGAGGAAGTAAAAATGGTGTTCTAGAATTTCTATTCTTCTCAATGTTATCCAAATTTTGTTATGATCCACACAGTCAAATGCCCTTGCATAGTCAATAAAATACAAGTAAACACATCTTTGTGGGCTTAGGTTGAAAATGGTTGCACAAAATGAAAAATGTAATCAATGTCACTGAATTAACCCACTGCTGTTGAGTCAGGCCTGACTCACAGCGAAACCTCCTTGGGTTTCCAAGTTGGTATCACTACAGAAGTAGATTTCCCAACCTTCCTTCTGGGGAGTGACTGATGGATTTTACCCGCCAGACTTCTGGTTAGCAGTCAAATGTCTTAGGCACTATGCCACCAGAGCTCCCATCATCACACATGTGGAAAAGGTTGAACTGATGTGTTTTGCCGTATATACATACACCCACTCATCACTTATTGACATGGTTGTTTCAAAGACCAGATTATTATGTGAAAATTGGCATTGTGTGAAACTTCAGTGACCAAATTTTACTCATTCTCCAAGGAATTATTTCGGAGGCTGTCCTGTGGGCTTGCACCCTCCCGTACAGCTACCATCTACAGCTCACTTTCCTGTAGTTCAGGTGGGCAGATCAACTCGTGCCATTTCAAACCACAGGCAGAGTTAATTGGGTCAGGATTTGCAGCCATCAGGGGACCCACACTACCCTGAGTCATTTAGAGTTCTTACTCTTCACAGAAATGCCCACCCATCTGGGACCACCAGCACTTGTTTCCAGAGCCAAGTGTGCAGATTGAGGATTTTGGGGTCTGTGGCAAAGTGACCACTCTGAGTCCTATCTATACACATCTACTGCCTTCTCAAAGACTCATGGCCTGAAGATGTAATCCAGCAGAGATTTGGCAAGACTGATGAGCAAATATGCAGGTTAATGACCCAAAACCCCAGTGTCTATTTTTTTCCCCCTCTCTCTCTTTCCTTTAGTTTTATTCATGTTAAAGACTTGGAAGAGTGGTAATGGGAGGGTTCAAGGACTAAAGAGGGAGGCATTTTGCCACTCAAAATATACACACTTACTTAGCTTTAAAATGATTTAAGTAGATTTTTACTATTGTCATAAATGCAAAATGTTGACTAAAGAGATAATAGATAGGGGAAGAGTAGGTATATTCTCAATATCAACAAAATAAAACAAAAAAGTCTTCATGACTATATGATAATGTTGCTGTTTGTCTATATACAGACAGAAAAGCATGCACAGTCATATGCTGCGTAACATTCGTTTGTTAAGGCAACTTCCAACAGCATATACGTCCATATATGGTCCATAGGGTTCAAAAATCCTGGTCAGAGAATGGGGTGCAACAGTTTCCCAAACAAGAGGAAATGAGATCCACCACATGCATGACAAATCAATGAAATAAAACCATATTTTCTTGATTCTAAAATGCACTCTCCCATTTTATGTCTGCAACATAAGTGTATCTTACAAAATAAGCTTACATTTCTTTTGCCTCCATAAAATAACTAATGTAAAATTTATGATTTGTCTGGAAACCAATGGAATTTATAATCAAGAAATGATGATATTGGTAGGTACCTAGGCATTTGCACTGTACTCAGATGCTATTTACTTTTCTCCCAAATTTTCAAACACTTTCCCATATAGTGTAAGTAGAAATTGCTTTTTTTCTTTACAAAAGATGAAACAATAGCAAATTGATTTTTCTTGGCAGCAGTGGATTTAAAGAAGAAATCAGAAGAAATATCAAGACTTCAAAATGGCTCCGGGATGTTGAAATTTATCTGTAGATAAAAATAAAAATAATCTTTCTTATATATCACCAAATTCAGGACAAAACATGATTATAGTGATGAGTTAAGAGTGATCTCCATCAGGATAGGCAAAATGACCTGAAGACCTTTGAGGGACTTATTTTGACTTCTGAATTCCATTTCCAAATTCATGATTTCCATTTACCCTATCTGTAGATATCTCCTGAATAATACAGATTAGATCAAATTATGAGACAGTTTATTACAGAAGACTTATTATGGACATATTATTCACCCACCATGGAACAAAGTTTTCCATCTTATCATCATTTCTTGTTTAAGGAAAGAAATGTTCCTGCTGTCTTGATGTGTATCATTGCATGTCTGAGTTAATTATATCTACGGGCTCATTTTAGCTACTAAAACTGATAGATTATTACATCCTCTGAAAATGATGCATGTCATATATGTGACAGGAAGAAACTTTTTGGAAACTCATCTGTGTGGTTTATTAACAATCACATATTGCATTTCAAAAGACCTCTTGCATACGTGACACGATGTACTACAACTATACATACATTCTCTGTATGTACCACACACACACACATACACATGCATATAATATAAAACCCCAAACCAAACCCACAGTCATAGAGTCATTTTTAACTCATAGTCACCGTATAGGACAGAATACAATTGCCCTCACAGGGTTTCCAAGGCTGTAAATCTTTACAGAAGCAGACTGCCTTATCTTTCTTCCATGAAGTGGTTAGTGGGTTTGACCCTCCAACATTTTGCTTCGCATTGCAATGCTTTAAACACAGTGCCACCAGAGTTTCACACATATATATGTGTGTGTAAAATCATGCATTGTGTTTACTTTTTCATGTACCTTTATGTGTTTTATGTCTTATATAGCTTATTCTTACTGATGATGTCATCAAGTTGATCTTTTAGCTGAGATCTGAGATGGTCTTTTCCTCATCTGTTTATCTCTAATTGTCCTCTGTGTCAGGTTCAACATTTAATAACCCTTCTCTTCTTCTGCCTGTATCTTCTAATCTAAACTCTAAGGCATCTAAGCATCTAACAGGAGAGATGAGCAGTATTCTTTCTGTAATTGGCAAAGTTAGAGTATTCCATTTTCATTACAGTTTTACATTTGTCAAAACAATTCTGCTGGCATGAGACTCAGGACAGAAACATTATAGGGGAGGATTTCATCTGTACCACCATCCTTGTTGCTCATTTTTTCAAGGAGACCCTATACTAGCCATTCAGAGCTGGACCTACCATCTGGCCAGCAAGGGGTTGTAGTAGCATTCAACCTTCCCATAAGTTCTCCTTGGTCCAAAGATCCCCTTGAGCAGGATCTTTTTTTCCTCTTTCCAATAATTATACTACTAACTTAGTCCAGTTGATATATTGAATGATTGATGATGTTTCCAGTAGGGCAAGGATACAGGCTGCGTGGATATGGGACTGTCTACATGGTAAATGGCACTTTTGAACATGTTTTAAGCTCCATTTTTCTTTTTTTTTTATTAGGATTTGGGTGAAGATTTACAGAGTAAATTCACTTTTCATACAGCAGTTCACATAT
>NW_006921808.1:3903384-3914054 GCF_000298275.1 Orycteropus afer afer
GTGTTAATTGGTTTCCCTTTTCTTTGTTGAAGAGGGTCTGTGCAATCCTTCTGCCTAGTCCGCCATCTTGCCCCGCCTTCTAGCTCCATTTTTCTTAAAAATATTACCCAAGACATGTAAGACTCTTGATACATTTTTAAAAATAGGATGTGGTAGTCATGACACATAAGACATTGATTGAATGAAAAAGGAGGCAATGCAGAATGCCAGTGAGGCCAACTACAACATACAGTCCTAATATCCAAGTTCTTTCTGTGTGTTATAATTTAGTTGCAGAAACCTTTAAATTGTCATGGTTTCTAGGGTCTTATATGCAGTGTACTCTTTTAATTCCTCTGGCGGACATTTTTTTTTCCACATACATTTGTAGTTTAAAAGTAAGGGAAGGGTAACTCTTCAAAACATAAACCCCAAACTAAAAAACATAAATAGGAAATATTGAAGCTGGGAGCTCAGTTACCATAGCAACTCGGATTTGCCAAGTTCCCCTATCAGAGAGATGGGCCTTTGCTTGAATCGGTTGCTACTGGGATGGGTATGTGGCTCAAGCCAAGTGTATTAAAAGGGAAAACTGGATTTGACATAGTCCCATCTCCTGGGAAAATCCTCTACATGAAAGCTACTGATTCCTTTGTTTGAATCCATCTCCAACTCCCATCCCAGGTCATGCAGAGAAGGCCAGAAGCTTCTTAACTATACTTACTGAGGAGAGACTTAGGTGGGGGGCAGAGGGAAGGAAATTATTTGGTTCCCACAAGGAGAAGACTCTATAGGACCTTGGTCACACATTTCCTTTTGATTATTCAGTAAATATTTCGGATATTTCTTGTCAGAGTCAGGGGACCACACTAGTTGCCGGAGATATTAATAAGCACAAAATAGACTTTTACTTTCAGGTTCTTGTGGTCTTATTGAAAAATTATGGTATATGAAACAGCAAATGATAAGGACAGATAATATCTACAGGGTCTAGAGAACATTCACAGGAATCTTTGGTTGGTGAAATTGGTTAAGCTCTTGGCTACTCACTGAAGGTTGGGTGATTAATATCCTTACAGAGTCATCTCACAAGAAAACCTGATGATCTACTTCAGAAAGATTACAACCATTGAAAATCCTATAGTGCACAGTTCTACTCTGACACACATGGGGTCACTATGAATGAGAAGGAACTAGATGTCAACTGCTAAATTTTGTTATTTTTTAGAGAACTGGGAAAATCAAAGATAATACAGAGGAGATGGAGCCAGAGCTAAGTATGGCAAGGAAATAATGAAGAGTCCAAAGATGCTTTCTAGTATTAATATTATATATAAAGGTTGGAGTTGATAGGTCCTGATTAAGTGCTGGAATGTTCATGTGGGAGTATAATGCAAGTAAGTCAGGAGCCATTGTTTGGAATTCAATTCTAGCACATCTTTAAAGTAAGATTAGGGGAGTAGTGATAAGCCATTAAAGGATTTTTTTTCTCCCAGCAAAGAAGTAGATTGATGAAGATAATCTTTCAGAAAATTTAACCTGGATGGATAAATTGCAAGTAAAGATATTGGAAGGAGGAAGGAGAATGATCCCAAAAGAGATCATGTGATACTCTGTTCATTTTATTTATTTAATCTTTCTTGAAAACATGAAAAAGTAAGTTTTATTTACTTTAGTATTTATTTATTTTCTATTATTTAGGATTTAGTATTGTTTTTATTTACTGTTTCTTAAATACCTGAAAAAGTAGGTTTTCAAAAAGATTAAATAAATCCAATGAATAGAGTAATATGTGAGCTCTCTTTTGAGATCATTCTCCTTCTAATACCTTTACTTGCAATTTATCCATCTAGGTTAAATTTTCTAAAAGGTTATATTAATCAGTCTGCTTCTTTGCTGAAAACCTACTACCTTGTGGATGCTGCACAGAGAAGATAGTACCATTCTTGCACCAATGTGTCCCTAAATCTTTTAGAGAATTTGAAGCAAACTGAAGTCATTGGCTTGTACATCTAAATATGTAATATCTACATGTATAAGGCCCATATAAATTAATGGAATATCTGATTTATATAATACATTTTTTTAAAATAAATGCCATTAAAAAATAGTTGTTTGGTGATGCTACCTTCTGGTGGGGAGTCGAAGCACCTCTCTTTTCAGAGAAGAAGTGTTACAGGGCCACCCAAATAAATAATAGTTTTTGTCCAATTGATACAATTGTCGGGGAACAGCTATGTCCCATTTCCACCTATGAGCTGGCATATGAGATACCACCACAAAGTAAACAAAATAAAATGGTGGTGCAGCTAGTTTTTCTAGACTTACATTCCAATTTCAGTGATTCTGAAGCTTAAATTGTTTGATGTCATTATGCCAGCTATAAAATGGGAAGAAAATAGAGACATGGAGTGGAAGATTATCAGAATATGCAAAATTAGAAGAAGGGTTTGTACTGTACCCCACATTTTTCTCAAACCAAAGAGCATTACTTCAAAATATATAGTATGGCTGTGATTCAACTAATGATGACCTTTAGGGAAAGGAAAGTACACACAATGATAGTAAACAACCGAGACTAGTGAGGCTTACATATATTATGTCCTCTTAAGAAAAACTTTTCCTATGATCCCTGATACAGGGGATTGCAAATTTAAAAGTCCATGGCATCCAGGCAGCAAATATAAAATGTATGGATGGGAGAAAGATAATGGGGAGGTGTAGGGGCTGGGGAGAATTGGAGCCTCCGGCCTCAGTAAATATTGCAAAATCGAAACTTAGTCTTCAAGGTGATATCTTTGTTTTTAACACTTAAAAGAGGTCTTTTGCAGCAGATTTGCCCAATGCAATAAGGCATTTGATTTCCTGACTGCTGCATCCATGGGCATAGATTATTAATCCAAGTAAAATAAATTACTTTACAACTTCAATTATTTCCATTATGTTGCTTATTAGTCCAGTTGTGAGGATTTGTGTTGTCTTCATGTTAAGATGTAATCCATACTGAAACCTATAGTCTTTGGTCTTCATTGATAAGTGCTTCAAGTTCTCTTAATTTTCAACAAGTAGCCTTGTGTCATCTGCATATTACAGGTTGTTAATAAGTCTTCTTCCAATCCTGATGCTTCATTCTTAGTCATACAGTCCAGCTTCTCAGAATATTTACTCTGTATATAGATTGAATAAGCATGGTGAAAGGACACAACCCTGACACACACCTTTCTTCATTTTAGCTATGCAGTGTCCCCCTGATTTCTTTGAATAGGTGCTACATGGTCGATTTACAAGATCCACATGAGCACAACTAAGTGCTCTGAAATTCTCATTCTTTGCAATGTTATCCAAAATTTGTTATGATCCACATAGTTGAATCTGTGTGTAGTTTATAAAATACAGGTAAAACTCTTTCTGTTGTTGTCTGCTTTCAGCCAAGATCCATCTGACATCAGCAATGACTCCTGTCATTTCATGTAATCTTCTGAATCTGCTCAACAAGCAGTTCCTTGTTGATACATTACTGCAACCATTTTTTTAAATTACATTCAAAACGTTACTAGTATGTGATAATGATTATTGTTCAATAATTTCTCCATTCTGTTGGATTACCTTTCTTTGGAGTAGGTACAATTATGGATCTCTTCCAGTTGGTTGACCAGGTAGCTCTCTTCCAAATTTCCTGACATACATAAGTGAGTGTTTCTAAGATTTCATTTGTTTGCTGAAAGATTGAAATTGGTATGACATCAAACCACACATATTAAAAAGTTAATTTTAAGGCCAGAGCTTTGAAGAAGTATGAACTATTTGGGACCAAATCAGGGAATAGTCAATCAGATCACTGGCACTAAATATATCAGGTCCAGCTTAGCATTGGGCAGATGGAGAAATGTAGACACACCAGACATTCCAGAATGTGGGGCTAGTAAATTGGAAAGCTTTTACCAGGGCTCAGAAAAAACTATTCCCAAATTCCTAATGGGAGTTCTCAAATATGGCATAGTAGCAGAACCAAGATACTTGTTTTATTGGGTGGAAGCTGGATAAGCTTTGGCAGTCATAAACATCCTAAACCATACATGTGAAGACAGAGCAAATATGTATGAGTTTGTGAGTAGGGAAAAAAAAATTCTTAAAGCATTCTAACAGTAGCACCAGTTGCCATCATGTCAACTCTGACTCATGGTGATTCTATGTGTATCAGAGTAGCACTGTATCCCAAAGAGTTTTCAATGTCTGATATTTTGGAAGTAGGTAACCAGGTTTGTCTTCCAAAGTGCCTTTATGTAGACTCAAGCCATCAACCTTTCAGTTAGTAGCTGAGCATATTAATTGTTTGTACCACTGGGACTTAAAGATGTAAAGAAGTGTCAGCATCTTCATGAGATCAAGCAGACATTGAGAGCACTCAGGCATCTGTCTGTGCAAGTGGTTCAATCTTAGAGGCTTCTATTTGGTTCAGGTCTGTGCAGCACTGGTTGATTATGATAATGGCCTAGGCTTGTGGCACCTGTCTTTCAAGGATTTTAAGCAGTTTGCAAACACTAATTAAGCTCATACTGCTGGAAGATTGGTAAGCATTGTTTTACCTTCCAAACATTCAAAACAGCCAGTTCGTGGATAAGTGCTTTGATATAAGTGGTGGATCACATTTTGTCTTGTTGTTGGTTCTAGAACACATTTAAAGATGTAGGAAGGGAATTAATGTTTATTGGGTGTTTACTATGCATTTACCACTGCTGAGACCTTCTATAAATTCTTTATGTCATTTAATTTTCCATATTAACTCAGTGAAGTAGGAATGATTGTCTCTATATTTCATGTGAGGAAATTGATAACCAGGAAGGTTTCTTGATTCCAAGCAATAGAAACCAACTCTAATTAGGTTAAATAGTGTAGAGGTTTATTAGAAGGATAGCTGGCAGCACACAGAATCAGCAGAAAGCTGGAGTACAGGGCAAGAACTAAAGAGAAGGTGACAAAGCTGTGGCAAACCATACTTTTGGCCCTATCACCCCCATACCTTCCACATTGGCACTGCTAGTGTCATCAATGCTGGTCAATTCCCTAGAGTCCTAATTAAGCAGTGTGGCTGGGATTAACCACTGACTGTCTGCATACTTTTCTTCAATCCATTAACAGTCAAAGTTCCAAGCCAATGCCATGTATCCAGTTTTCCAAACTTAAGTCATACCCCTGCAATCACTGGGAGAGGCGCAGAGACAGAGAATAAGACTCTAATTTATCTTTCACAGGGTGGCAGTGGTGATTTTGGAATCACCAAAAGCAGGTAAAACATTCAGATGCCAGGTAGACAAAACGACAGATAAGTGTTGTATGAGAACTCAAGTGTTTTGATTCTTGGTCTGATGTTCCTTTTAAGTTTATGGTGTTATATCCCTATACACTCATTTTGCATCTGAAACTTACCAATTAACACAGATACAGAAGATAATCCTGGAGCCCTGAGCTTAGAAAGGAAAGATACAGAAGTGGACTAAGCTTGAACTAGTAGAAAAAACTGTATGAAAACACCAAAAAAGGAAACATATGGAGCTGTGGTCTGTCTGCAATCCTGACGGGATGGACAGCTTGGATATTACCAAGTGGTGTTAGGACATAAGAGTTAACCTAAAAATCTGCCCTACCAGCCAGGGGTTGCATGGAGAACTACACTGGTGTCTGGTGAATAAAAGGGGAAACAGTGAAGAGGGAAATGGGCTTAGCTGTGGATTTTGGCTGTCCAGAGGGCACCACCATTTTGAATGTTTACAATCAGTTGGATCATTTTGGATACTTAAAGCAAAAGTGTTCTCTCATATTCCAGGGAACTAAGAATAGGCTCCACTTGCCAGGGACCACAAGGACATACCAGACATGAAGAAATGGAAAGGTGCAATAGTCCCCTTGTTATTCTTATACCAGACACCCTCTTGGTAACTGGAGGTGCAGCCATCCCTCACTCCCACCTACATTCTGGGTTGGCAGGAATTCCATCACATTCTGTGAGCTCTGACCTAACCTGCATGCCCTGTCCCACCCCACCCAAATTTTTTCCCTATATATTTATTTATTTAGTTTCTTTGTTTTTGTTTATTTTAAAATTATTATTATTATTGTCCTTTTTATTATTATTCTTTCTTTTTCCCAGGTTCTTGTTTTCAGCTTAAATTAATGGCCTGCTGTGTGGTTTGGTAACATTGTCACTGTGCCGTTTTACTTGTCAACCTTGGGCTTGTTGATCTCAGCAGCCAGTAGCTGTCCAAGTGAAGAAAAGTCTCTAGCTCCAGTGGGGCAGGAACAGGAGGCAGAACTGAAGCCCAAGGTTGAGGGGCTTTCACCCAGCTTCTAAAGCCTGGCACTTTGAACTTAGGCATAAAGTCTCCAAACTGCAAGAGAATAAACTCCTGTTTGTTAAGACCATCCCATTTATGTTATATTATTTTCAGAGAAGCAGTAGATAACCAGACAGGGATCAATCAGAAAAAAAGATCGAAACTAAATCAAGACAGTCTAAGGTTCATGTGGGATAGCATCAAAAGGAATAGACTATATGGAATCAGAATTCCAGAATAGGTAGAGAAAAATAAAACCACAAGAAAATTATCCAAGGTCTGTTGCAAGAGAACTTCCCTGATATGATGAAAGATGAGAATATATCAATTCAGGTAGTCCAATGAATCCCAAACAGGATAGACCACCAAAAGAAAATCACCAAGACATATCATCATCAAGCTCACCAAAGCCAAAGACAAAGAAAGAATCCTGAAAGCAGCACAGGAAAAACAAAAAGTTACATACAAACTGCAGCCAAGAATAAGGTCTGATTTCTCAGCAGAAACCATGCAAGTGAGAAGGCAAGAGGTGGTATATATAAAACCCTGAAGGAGAAAAATTTTCATCCAAGAATTATATACCTGAGAAAATTGTCCCTCAAATATGATGGTGAAATTAGGAGATTTCCAGATAAACAGAAGCTAAGGGAATTTGTTAAAACCTTGCAAGAGATGCTAAAGGGAGTCATTTGAACAGAGAACCAATACTAGCAAACAACAACTGATCATTAATACACAAGATGACAGAATCCAGAATCCAACACAGTTACAGAAGTATCCAAAGTTAAAAAGCTTTCTAGTTTGTAAACAGGGAACCAGAGACATCAATTGGCAAATGAGGACAACCAAAAAACAAAAGAGAAAAAAAAAATAGTGTAGTTACACAACTTCTATATGATGAGGAAGTCAAAAGAGTTGCAAGATAGGTGGCACTGTTCTAAACTCAGGCAGAAAATTATAAATCACAGGGTAACCTTACAGAAAAATGATAAACCTTCACATCACAATAAAAAAGAGGACAAGCACAAATATTTAGCAAATACTAAAACAACAGCCAACAAAGGAAATGATAACATGAGTCATAAAAAAAATAAATAAATAAGCTCAGCACAGAAAATTACATGGAACAAAGAAACTAGGAACACCATGAAAAAACACTTAACAAAATGACAGCAATATATTCATATTTGCCAATAATTACATTGAATGTTGATGGATTAAATGCACCACTCAAGAGACAGAGAGTTGTGGATTGGATAAGAAAACACAATACATCAATATACTGTCTGCAAGAGACACACTTAAGAAACAAAGACAAAACTACGCTAAAAATCAAAGGTTGGAAAAAGATATATCAAGCAAATGGCAACAAAAAAAGAGCAGGAGTGGCAAGATTAATTTCTGATCAAATTGACTTTAAGACAAAAACCACCATGAGAGAAAATGAAAGATATTATATAATGATTAAAGGATCAATCGACCAAGAAGGTATAACTAAAATAAATATATATGGACCTAATGAAAGAGCACCAAAATACATAAATCAGACTTTAACAGAATTGAAAAGGCAAATAGATGACTCCACAATCACAATGAGAGACTTTAATACACATCTTTCAATGAAAGATAGAACTGTAAAGAAACTCAACAAAGACACAGAAGAACAAAATAATACAATCCACCAACTTAAGCTTATAAACATGTACAGAGCACTTCACCCAACACAGCACAATATACATTCTTTCCCAGTGCACATGGAACATTTTCCATGATAGACCATATGATAGGCCCTAAAGCAAGCCTTAATAAATTTAAAACCATCAAAATGCTGCAAAGCATCTTCTCAGATCACAATGCTATAAAATTATAGATCAACAATAGGAAGATCAACAGAAAAATCCAGACACATGGAAACTGAACAACATCCTCCATAAGAACAACTGGGTAGCAGAAGAAGTGAAAAATGGAATTAAAAAATTCCCTGAATCAAATGAGAATGAAAACACAACATACCAAAATCTTTGGGAACACAACAAAAGCAGTGATCAGAGGCCAATTTAGAGCAATAAATGCATACATCAAAGAAGAAGAAAGACCGAAAATCAACACTTTAAACCATCTCCAACATTTAAAAAAAGGAACAGCAAGAAAAGCATACAGCCCCCAGAAGAAAAGAAATAATATTCAAGCAGAAATAAATGAAACAAAATAGAAAAAACAATAAAAAAAATCAACAAGAATAGAATTTGGTTTTTTGAAAAAAATAAAATTGACAAACCACTGGCAAATTTAACAAAGGAAAAGAGGGACATAATACAAATAACACAAGAAACAAAATGGGTGACATCAGAACAGAACCAACTGAAATAAAAAGGATAATATCAGAATACTATGAAGAACTGTAGTATAACCAATTTGAAAATCTGCAAAAAATGGACAGATTTATAGAAACACACTACTTACCTAAACTAACACAGACTGAGGTGGAAGAGTTGAACAGACCCACAACAAAAGAAGAAATTGAGCAGGTTATAAAAACATCACCCCCCCAAAAAAAAATCCTGGCCCAGTGGTTTCACTAAAGAATTCTACCAAACTTTCAGAGGAGAACTGACACCAATATTACTCAAACTATTCCAAAAAATACTCCCAAAAACTCACTGCCATGGAGTCATATCTGACTCATAGCAACCCTTTTTCAGTTTCCAAGCCTTTATCACTATGGAAGTACATTGCCCAATATTCCTTCTGAAGAGTGGTTGATGGGTTTGAACTGCCAGCCTTCTGGTTATCAGTCAAATACATTAAACACTATACCACCAGAGATTAGAAAAGGATGGAATCCTTCCAAATTCATTTTATGAAGTAAGCATAACCTTGATACCAAAACCAGGCAAAGACATCACTAAAAAGAAAACTAAGACCAAACTCACTGCTGTTGAGTGGATTCCAACTCATAGTAATCCCTCCTTGGATTTCTGAGATGGTATCTCTATGGAAAAAGGAGAACAAAGTAGGAGGTCTCACGCTGTTGGATCTCAAAACCTACTATACATTCACACTAGTCAAAACTGCCTGATACTGGTACAAAGTCAGACACATAGACCAGTGGAATAGAATCAAGAACCCAGAAATAGATCCATCAACCTATGGTCAGCTGATCTTTGACAGAGTGTTGAAATCCCTTAAATAAGGAAGAGATTGTCTGTTTAACAAATGGTGCTTGTAAAAGTGGATATCAATTTTCAGAAAAAATGAAACACGATCTTTACAGCACAGTATACACAAAAACTAACTGCAGATGCATCAAAAACTTAATGTGAAACCCAAAACTATAAAATTCAATCAAGGAAATTTATGCACCAACCACCAAAGCCAAAGATGAGGAAATTGAGGATTTTTATCAACATTAGCACTCTGAAATTGACCAAATGTGCAATCAGGATGTGTTGATTATCACTGGTGATTGGAATGCAAAAGTTGGAAACAAAGGAGAATCACCAGTAGCTGGAAAATTTGGCTTTGGTGACAGAAATAACACTGGAGATCGTATGATAGAATTTTGCAAGACCAACAACTAATTCATTGCAAATACATTTTTTCAACAACACAAATGGCAGCTATGCACATGGAATTCACCAGATGGTGTACACAGGATTCAGATTGATTAGATCTGTGTTAAGAGGCGATAGGAAACCTCAATATCTTCAGCTAAAACAAGGCCAGGAGATGATTATGCAACAGACTGTCAACTGCTCATATGCAAGTTTAACTTGAAGTTGAAGACAATTAAAACAAGTGCATGAGAGCCAAAATATGACCTTGAATATACGCCTCCTGAAATTAGACACCATCTAAAGAATAGATGTGATGCATTGAACACAAACGACCAAAAACCAGAAGAATTGCAAGATGATATCAAGAGCAACATCTGTGAAGAAAGTAAGAGGTCATTAAAAATAAAAGAAAGAAAGACCAAAACGGATGCCAGAAGAGACTCTGAAACTTGCCCTTGAGCATAGAGTAGCTAAAGCAAAAGGAAGAATGGCAAGATTAAAGAGCTGAACTGAAGATTCCATAGAGCAGCTTGAGCAGACAAAGCCAATTACAATAATGAAATGGGCAAAGACCTGGAGTTAGAAAAACAAAAGAGAAGAACATGCTCAGCATTTCTCAAGCTGAAAGAACTGAGGAAAAAATTAAGCCTTGATTTCAATATTGAAAGATTCTGTGGGCAAAATATTGAATGATGCACAAAGCATTAAAAGAAGATGGAAGGAGGGTGGGAGGGAAGAGGAGGGAATGCTGTTAGATAGATAGAGATAAATATTGATTTGGGTGAAGAGAAGGGCAATGTAC
>NW_006921808.1:3915099-3918833 GCF_000298275.1 Orycteropus afer afer
AAAAACAAGGCTCCAGGATCTGACAGAATACCCATTGAGATGTTTCAACAAACAGATGTCCCACTGGAAGCACTCACTCGACTATGCCAAAAGATTTGGAAGAGAGCTACCTGGCCAACTGACTGGATGATATCCATATTTGTACCTATTCCAAAGAAAAGTGATCCCACAGGATGTGGAAATTCTTGAACAATATCATTAATATCACATGCAAGTAAAATCTTACTGAATATAATTCAAAAACAGTTGCAGCAGTATGTTGACAGAGAACATCCAGAAATGCAAGCTGGATTCAGAAGAAGACATGGAATGAGGGATATGACTGCTGATGTCAGATGGATCTTGGCTCCAAGCAAAGAATACCAGAAAGATGTTTACTTGTGTTTTATTGACTATGCCAAAGCATTTGATTTTGTGGATCACAACAAATTGTGGATAACATTGAGAAGAATGGGAATTCCAGAACAGTTAATTGTACTCATGAGGAACCTGTACATAGACCAGAAGGCTGTTATCCGAACAGAAAAAGGGAACACTCCATGGTTTAAAATCAAGAAGGGAGTGTGCCAGGGTTTCATTCTTTCACCATACTCATTCAATCTGTATGCTGAGCAAATAATCTGAGAAGCTTGACTATATGATGAAGAAGATGGCATCAGGATTGGAGGAAGAATCACTGACAACCTGCAATGCACTGATGACAACTTTGCTTGCTGAAAGTGAGGATGACCTGAATCACTGACTGATGAAGATTGAAGAATCCTGTCTGCAGTATGGATTACATCTCAATATGAAGAAAACACAAATCCTCAGAAATAGACCTATAAGCAGTAGCATGATAAATGGAGAAAAGATTGAAATTGTCAGACTACATTCTACAGCCAATGCCAATGGAAGCAGTAGTCACGACATCAGACAACATACAGCACTGGCCAAATTGGCTGCAAAGAACCTCTTTCAGGTGCTGAAGAGCAAAAATGTCTCCTGGAGGACTAAGGTGCACCTGACACAAGCTATGGTATTTTCAGTAGCCTCATATGCATGTCAGAGCTGGACAATGAATAAGGAAGATCAAAGAAGAATTAATGCTTTTGAGCTGCGGTGTTGGCTAAGAATGCTGAAAGTACCATGGAGTGCAAAAAGAACTAATAGGTTTGTCCTGGAGGAAGTGCAGCCGGAACACTACCTGGAAGCGAGAATTGCCCAGATTTCTTCTCATATACTTTGATCCTGTTGTCAGAAGGGACTATTCCCTAGAGAAGGATGTCATGTTTGGTAAGGTGGAGGGTCTACAAAAGAGAAGATGGATTGACATGGTGGCAGTGGCTATGGGCTCAAATATAGCAAGAATCATGGAGCTGATGCAGGACTGGGTGGTGTTTCTTTCAGCTGTGCATAGAGTTGCTATGTGTCAGAGACCAAAAGATGGCACCTACCAACAACATGTTCATTGCAGCACTATTTACAATAGCAGAAAGATGGAAACAACTTAGGTGCCTGTCAAAAGAAGAAAAGATAACCAAAGTATTGTACATACACACAGTGGGATAATATGCAACCCTAAAGAATAACATAGAGTTAGTGAAACACTGCATAATGTGGATGAACTTAGAGGACATTATACTGAGTGAAATAAGTCAATCACAGAAGGGCAAATATTGTATTAGTCCATTATAGTAAAAAATCAAGGAAAGGTTTTTATATGGAAGGAAATTTTCTTTATTGGTTACCAATGGTAGGAGGGGTAGGAGAGGTAACACTGATGGATAGGTAGAGACAAGTATTTATTTGGGTGAAGGGAAGGGCAATGTACCAAATGTGAGTGATCAACACAGTGGCATTGAGGAAGAAGAAGACACTGACGTGCATGGGAGGTACAGAAAACAAAGATGAACTCTTTTGCACAACAGTATTGTGTTGTCAATGATGGCAAACATTGATATATATGGGTGGATAGATGGGTGGACAGGATAATTATTAGGTATGTCTATGCAGGGCACAATGTGCCCATGACCATGTACAAGGTTGGCAAACAATGTTTCTACAAGCATATTTGTATGTTCTGTAAGAATTTTCAGTGGCCAGAACAGGTAAGTAGGGGAGAGCCCCCAGGCAGAAAGTGGGAAGCCAGGGCCAGAACAGGTGGAAGAAGGCCAGGAAGTGAGAAGATCAGTTTGAACAGCTAAGGGAGATGAACTTGTCTGTCAGTTTGTCATACTGTGGTGGGTTGCATGTTGCTGTGAGGCTGGAGGCTGTGTCAACAGGGTTACTCATGGTGGATGGGTTTCAGCACAGCTTCCAGGCTAAGATAGATTTGGAAGAAGGAAGAGGCCATCCACTTCTCAAAGATTTGGCCAGTATAAACCTTATAAATAGTAGTGAAACACTGTCTGTTATATTACAGGATATCTTTATGAATAGCCTTGAAACATTGCCTGATACAGTACTAGAAGATAAGCCCCTTAGGCTGGAAGGCACTCAAAATATGACTGGGAAAGTGCTGCCTCATCAGAGTAGAGCTGACCTTAATGAAATGGATAAAGTAGAGCATTCAGGACATCCATTTGCTGATGTGGCATGACTAAACATGAGAAGAAACAATTACAAATATCCATTAATAATAGGAACATGAGATGTATGAAGTATGAATCTAGGAAAATTGGAAGATACCAAAAATGAAGTGGAACACATGAGATATATAATATTGATATCCTAGGCATTAGTGAGCTGAAATGGACTGGTATTGGCCATTTTGAATCAGACAACCATGTTGTTGTTGTTGTTGTTATGAGCTATCAAGTTGGACCCGACTCATAGCCACCCCTCCTTGTGTTTCTGAGGCAGTATTACTACAGTAGTTTGTCCAACCTTACTTCCAAGAAGTGGCTGGTGGGTTTGAACTGCCAGCTTTCTGGTTAGCAGTCAAGTGCCTTAGGCACCACACTGTCAGAGCTCCTCAGACAACCATATGATCTATTATGCCTGGAATGACAATTGAAGAGGAATGGAATGGCATTGATCATCACAATGAATGTTTCAAGATCTATCCTGAAATATAATGCTGTCAGTGATAGGAAAATATTCATACACCTACAAGGAAGACCAGTTAATACTACTGTTGTTCAAATTTATGCACCAACCACCAAAGCTAAAGATGAGGAAAGTGAAGATTTTTACCAACTTCTGCAGTTTGAAATTGACTGAACAGGCAGGAATGCAAAAGTTGGAAACAAAGAAGAATCACCAATAGTTGGAAAATGTGGCCTTGGTGATAGAAATAGCACTGGGGATTGCATGAAAGAATTTTGCAAGACCAATGACTTATTCATTGCAAATACCTTTTTTCACCAACACAAATGGTGACTATATACGTGGACTTCACCAGATGAAGTATACAGAAATCAGATTGATTGCATCTGTGGCAAAAGGCAATTGAGAAGCTCACTATCTTCAGCCAAAGCAATGCCAGGAGCTGATTGTAGAACACACCATCAACAGCTCAAGTGTAAGTTCAAGGTGAAGTTGAAAGCAATGAAAACAAATCCACGAGAGCCAAAATATGACCTTGATTATATCCATCCTGAATTTAGAGACTGTCTAAGGAATAGATTTGATGCACTGAACACCAATGAGTGAAAACCTGAGGAATTGTGGGATGACATCAAGAACATTATCCATGAAGAAAGCAAAAGGTCATTAAAAAGACAGGAAAGGAAAAAAAGACCAAAATGGAT
>NW_006921808.1:3919628-3925354 GCF_000298275.1 Orycteropus afer afer
AAAAAAAAAAAAAAACATTCTATTGTATGGATCATAAGAAATTATGGATAATGTTGAGAATGGGAATTTCAGAACACTTAATTGTGCTCATGAGGAACCTGTACATAGACCAGCAGTCTGTCATTCAAACAGAACAAGGGTACACTGCATGGTTTAAAACCAAGAAGGGAACATATCAGGGTTATATCCTTTCACCATACTTATTCAATCTACATGGTGAGCAAATAATCCGAGAACCTGGGCAATATGAAGAAGAATGTGACATCAGGATTGGAGGATGACTCATTAACAACCTGTGATACACTGATGACACAACTTTGCTTGCTGAAAGTGAGGATGACTTGAAGCACTTACTCATGAAGGTTGAATACTGCAGTCTGCAGTATGGAGTACAACTCAATATAAAGAAAACAAAAATCCTCACAATTGGACCAATAAGCAACATCATGATAAATGGAGAAAAGATTGAAGTTGTCAAAGCCTTCAGATTACTTTACCCTGCAATTAACACCAATGGAGGCAGCTGTAAGATATCATACATGTATAGCATTGGGCAAATCTGCTGTGAAAGACCTCGTTCAAGTGCTGAAGAACCTTGAAGACTAAGGTGTGCTTGACACAAGCCACAGTACTTTCAATCACCTCATATGCATGTGAGAGATGGACAATGAATCAGGAAGACCAAAAAAGTTGGTTTTGAGTTGAGGTCTTGGCAAAGAATGTTAAAAGTACCGTGGACTGCTAAAAAAACTTACAATTCTGTCCTTAAAAAAAAAGTGCAGCCAGATTCTCCTTGGAAACAAGAATGGCCAGACTTCATCTCACCTACTTTGGTCTTATTGTCAGAAGGGACCTGGAGAAGGATACCATGCTTGGTAAAGTGGAGAGATTTACACAGTGGTGGCAATGATGAGCTCGGTTATAGCAAGGATCGTGGGGCTGGCACAGAACCGGGCAGTGTTTCGTTCTTCTGTACATAAGATCGCTATGAGTTGGAGCTGACTTGACAGCATCTAACAACAACAACAACAACATAGTAGAGCTGACAAGGGTCAAGATTGTAGTCACCTCTTGGCCACAGCCAGCTACCCAGAGGAAGCAAGTAATTGGACCTGTGGACTCAGGACCATGGTCTCTACATCAAGCTCAATTGGGATAGCATACTACACAAAAACATTGTTCCACATCCTACTTTAGCAAGTAGTGACTGGGATCTTAAAAGCTTGCAAGTGGCCATTTAGACACAATGATGGGCCTCTCCTCATGCAGAGCAAAGAAGAATGCACAAAACCAAAGACACATGAAAACTATTAGTCTGAGGGAGTGGTACACCATGCGATTCTCAGCCTATATTACTATGAGATCAGAAATAGATGGTGCCCGGCTACCACTGTCTACTACTCAGAGGGGGATCTATGTAAAAGATCCTGGATAAAGTGGCAGAACAATGTGGAATAAAACTCAAAATCATTAAAAAAAAAAAAATCAGGTTTGCCCATCATCTGATAGAGCCTGATGGAACCATTGAGACTATGCCCCCTAGCTGCCCTTCAGGTCTGGAATTGAACCCACTTCTATGGCTTCCAGCCAAACAAAAGACAGTTATATGAGGTGCACATTTACATTAGGTAGAAAAACTCCTTGGAGAGATCAATCATGGGAGAATAGAAGGCTGTGTATGCATAGGGATACAGCTCAGGGGCAGGAGTGCGTGGGAGGAAAGGACACAGGGAAGAGGTAGCTATGGGGAGGAAGTGGGAACAGAGCTATTGCATTGTGGGAAATTGCAATCAATGTCATGAGGCAAAGTGTATGTGAACATATCATGTATAACATCATGTTCTCACCAACAGTTGCTGTAGAGTTTATTCTACTTAAGATGACCCCATGCATGTCAGAGATGCTGTATGGAAAATGAATTTGCTCTGTAAACTTTGAACCATATCATAATAAAAAAAAATTAAAAAAAGAATGAAATAGGAGCAGACAGGAGAATCTTCTAACCCAGGCTAAGAGGTAATAGGAAGTCCTTCCCAAAAGAAGGTATATACCAGTTTGCAAATTGGCTTAGATCCAAATCTTAGCTTCTTACCAACTCTTTCCCAGTAGACTATGTAGTCTTCTCTTTTCCATTAAGTTTTTGATGAAATTATAAATAGCAATCTTTACACATGTCATTTAAATCAACCAAATGGGAGTAGATTGATTACTATTAATGAAAAATATTCCTATCACATTGAGAATGCTCCCCATTGTGGCAGAGATGGGCTCTTGATTTCAGTGACTCTGTCAGGTTGGCAGGTGCACATGGTTGACCTTTGGCCATTTATACTCAATTTTAGATGATTAAAACTAAAACCAAAGTTACTGCCCTCAAGTCAGATCTGACTCATAGCAACCCCTCCTTGGATTTCTGAGGCAGTATCACTACGGAAGTAGCTTGACCAATCTTCCTTCCAAGAAGTGGCTGGTGGGTTTGAACCACCAGCCTTTTGGTTAGCAGCCAAATGCCTTAGGCACTACACCATCTAGCACCATACATAAGGAACTTTGATGACTTAGTGCCTAAGGCATTTGACTGCTAACCAAAAGGTTGGTGGTTCAATCCCATCAGACACTCCATGGAAGGAAGACTGAGCAGTCTACTTCTGTAAAGATTACTTCTTCATAAACTCAAAGGGTGTCATTGTGGTTCAGAATTGACTCAATGGCAGTGACTTTGGTTTGGTTTTTGAGCACCATCCCTAACGAGCTCTGCTGGTGTACTGGTTAAGGCATTTGGTTGCTAACCAAAAGGTTGGTGATTCAAACCCACCACCTGCTCCATGGAAGAAAGATGGGGCAGTTTGTTTCCATAAGGATTTTGCAGCCTTGAAAATTTGGTGGGGGTTGCTAGGAGTTGGAAGTGACTAGATGGCAGTGAGTTTGGTTTTAGATTTTGAGTACCATCCATATTTCATTTGTTCATGTGTTTGTTCATTCATTAATTCATTTATGTATAAAACAGATACTTACTAAGCATCTACTAAGGAGCTATGGGGAGCTCTGGTAGCTTAGTGCCTAAGGCACTTGACTACTAACAAGAAGGCTGGTGGTTCAAACCCACAAGCCATTCCTTGGAAGGAAGGTTGGGCAATCTACTTTCATAGTGATACCACCTTGGAAACCCAAGGAGGGGTCGCTATGACTCGGGCCCAACTCGACAGCACATAATGACAACAACAATAAGGAGCACTGATAGTTAGTACTTATGGCATTTGACTGCTAACCAGAAGGCTGGTGGTTCAAATCCACTGGCTGCTTCTTGGAAGGAAGGTTGCACAATCTACCTCTGTAGTGATACCACCTTGGAAACCCAAGGAGGGGTGGCTATGAGTCAGATCTGACTCATTGGCAGTGCATTTTTGTTACTTTGTGTGTGTGTGTGTGTGTGTGTGTGTGAGATTTGGGTGAAGATTTACAGAGCAAATTCACTTTCCATACAGCAGTTCATATACACTTTGTTTCATGACATTGACCACAGTTTACCACAATACAACAGCTCCCCTCCCACTTCCTCCCCACAGTTACCTCTTCCCAGTGTCCATCTCTCCATGGGCTCCTGTCCCCTGAGCTGTCTCCCTGTGCATAAGCAGCCCTTCTTTCTCTGATGATTGTTCTCTCCAAGGAGTGTATCTACTTGAGATAAATATTCAACTCATATGCCTGTCTTCTGTTTGGCTGGAAACCACAGGTAGGTGCTCAATTCCAGACCTGAAAGGCAGCTAGGGGCCATAGTCTCAGTGGTTCCACCCAGCTCTATCAGACCAGCAAACCTCGTCCCCCCTTTTTTTCCTCCAATGATTTTGAGTTTTGTTACACATTGTTCTCCCTCTCTATCAAGGATCTCCTACATAGATCCCCTTTCAAGTGGATGACAGTGGTAGCTGGGCATCATCTAGTTTTTCTGGTCTCATAGTCATATAAGCTGCAGATCAGATGGTGTACCAGTCACTAGGACTAATCGTTTCCATGAATTTTGGCTTTCTTCATTCTTCTTTATTCTGGATGAAGAGAGACCCATCGTTGCATCTAGATGGCAGCTTGCTAGCTTTTAAGATCCCATTCACTACTTGCCAAGGTAGGAGGTGGAACAATGTTTTGTGTAGTATGTTACGCCAATTGAGCTTGATGACCCCTGCGACTATAGTCCCAAGCCCACAGTTTCAACTACTCAGTCCCTCTGGGTAGCTGGCTGTGACCAAGCAGTGGCCACAACCTTGCGCCTTGTCAGCTCTACTGTACACCTGGGAATTCTGATCATTCACATAAACCTGTAGGACCATCGTCTGCCAACCCTATATATGTACTTGGATACATTTCCCATTTCATGTTGTTGTTGTTGTTATGTGCTGTCAAGTCAAACCCGACTCATAGCGACTCCTCCTTGGGTTTCCGAGGCAGTATCACTACAGAAGTAGGATTGCCCAACATTCCTTCCAAGGAGTGGCTGGTGGGTAGACATACCTAATTGGACAGGCTGTCCACCCATCTATCCATCCATATACCCATGTTTGCTATCATTGAAAATGCAGTACTATATGTGAAAAAGCGTTCATCTTTGTTGTCTGTACCTCCCATGTACCTCTCTATTTCTTTCTCATCCTCCATGCTGTCATATTGGTCACACAGATTTGGTACATTGCCCTTCTCTTCACCCAAATCAATACTTATATTTATCTATCTAACAGTGTTCCCCCCCTCCCCTCCCACTCCTGGTAACCAACAAAGAAAATTTCCTTCTATAGATAAACCTTTCCTTGGCTTTTACAATAATGAACTTATACAATAGTTGTCCTTTTGTGATTGACTTATTTCCCTCAGCATAATGTCCTCCAAGTTCATCCACGTTATGTGATGTTTTGCAGATTCTACATTATTCTTTAGCGATGCATAATAGTCCATTGTGTGTATGTACTATAGTTTGGTTATCCATTCCTCAGTTGATGGATATCTAGGTTGTTTCTATCTTTTGGCTATTGGAAATAGTGCTGTGATGAACATGGGTGTGCATGTATCTGTTCTTGTCATGGCTCTCACTTCTTTAGGGTTTACCTAGTAATGGAATAGCTGGTTCAAATGGTATTTCTAATTCCAACTTTTGGAGGAATCGCCATACTGCTTTCCATAACGGTTGTACCATTTTACAGTACCACCATCAGCATAGGAGAGTCCCCATCTCTCCACAACCTCACCAGCATTTGTTGTGTTCTGTCCTGTTAAACTTTGCTATTACTGTTGGAGCAAGATGGTATCTCATTGTTGTTTTGATTTGCATCTCTCTAATAGCCAGCCACTCCCCGGAAGGAAGATGGGGCAATCTACTTCCGTAGTGATACTGCCCTGGAAACCCAAGGTGGGGTCGCTATGGGTCAGGTCTGGCTCAACGGCACATAACAACAACAACAACAATAGCTAGTGATCATGAGCATTTCTTCATATGTCTGTTGACCACTTGAATATCCTCCTTGGTGAAGCATCTATTCATGTCTTCTGACCATTTTTTAATTGGATTGTTTGTCTTTTTGTTATTGAGGTGTTGGAGTTTTCTATAAATTCTAGAGATAAGTCTCTTGTCAGATATGTCATTACCAAATATTTTTTCCCAATCTGTAGGTTTTCATTTGACTATTTTGAACAAGTCTTTGGAGGCACATAAAAATTTAATTTTTAGCAGGTCCCAATCA
>NW_006921808.1:3926664-3929217 GCF_000298275.1 Orycteropus afer afer
TGTTGCAGTCTATTGGCTAGGATTTTGTTGAAGATTTTTGCATCTATATTCATGAGGGATATTGGTCTGTAGTTTTCCTTTTGAGTGATGTCTTTGCATGGTTTTGGTATCAAGGTTATCCTTGCTTCATAAAATGAGTTAGGGAGGATTCCATTCTTCTGTATGTTTTGAACAGTTTAAGTAGGATTGGTATCAGTTCTTCTCTGAATGTTTTGTAGAATTCTCCGGTGAAACCGTCTGGGCCAGGACATTTTTATTTGGTAATTTTTTAATGACCTGTTCAATTTCTTCTTTTGTGATGGGCCTGTTCAACTTTTCCACATCAGTCTGTGTTAGTTTAGGTAAATGCTGCTTTTCTAGAAATCTGTCCATTTCTTCCAAATTTTCAAATTTATTGGAGTAGAGTTCTTCATAGTATCCTGATATTATCCTCTTTATTTCAGTTGGTTCTGTTGAGATGTCACCCATTTAGTTTCTTATTCCTGTTATTTGTATTCTCTCCCTCTGTTCCTTTGTTAAATTTGCCAAAGGTTTGTCAATTTTATTGATCTTTTCAAAAAACCAACTTCTGGTACTATTCATTTTTTTCTATTGTCCTTCTACTTTCTGTTTCATTGTTTTCTGCTCGAATCTTGATTATTTCCTTTCTTCTGTTGACTGTGGGCTTTTCTTGCTGTTCTTTTTCTAATTGTTGGAAATGTTCATTTGTTAAAAGTTTTGATTTTGGCTCTTTATTCTTTTTTGATGTGTGGATGCATTGCTATAAATTGGCCTCTGATCACTGCCTTTGATGTGTCCCAAAGATTTGGTATGTTGTGTTTTCATTCTCATTTGATTCAAAGAATTTTTGAATTTCAATGTTTATTTCTTCTCTTGCCCAGTCATTCTTAAGGAGGATGTTGTTCAATTTCCAGTGTTTACTCTTTTTCTGTTGATCTTCCTATTGTTGATTTCTAATTTTATAGTGTTATGATCTGAGAAGATGCTTTGCAGTATTTCAATGTTTTTAAATTTATTAAGGCTTGCTTTATGTCCTAACATATGTTCTATCATGGAAAAAGTTCCATGTGCACTGAAGAAAAATGCATATTGTGTTGCTGTTGGGTGAAGTGATCTGTAGATATCTATAAGGCCCAGTTGGTGGAGTGTATTATTTAGCTCTTCTGCATCTTTATTGAGCTTCTTTCCAGTTCTATCTTTCAAAGAAAGTGGTATATTAAAATCTCCCACAATGACAGTGGAGTCATCTATTTGGCTTTTTAACTCTTTTAACGTCTGATTTATGTATTTTAGGGCTCTTTCATTGGGTCCATAGATATTTATTATGGTTATATCTTCATGATCAATTGATCCTTTAATAACTATATAATGTCCTTCCTTGTCTCATATGGTGGTGTTTGTCTTAATGTCAATTTGATCAGAAATTAGTATTGCCACTCCTGCTCTCTTGCAGTTGCCATTTGCTTGATAAATCTTTTTCCAACCTTTTATTTTTGGTCCATTTTTGTCTTTGTCTCTAAGGTGTGTTTCTTATAGGCAGCATATTGATGGGTTTTGTATCCTTATCCAGTCTGCAACTCTCCATCTCTTGAGTCGTGCATTTAAACCATTAACATTCAGTGTAATTATTGACAAGTATGATTTGGTTGCTGTCATTTTGATATGTGTTTTTTTATGGTGTCCCAGGTTTCTTTGTTCCATATTATTTTCTGTGCTGAGCTCATTGTGTTTATGAATCCTGCTATCATTTCCTGTGTTGCTGTTGTTTTAATATTTGCTGGGTATATGTGCTTGTCCTCTTTTTTTATTGTAATATGAAGGTTTATCATTTTTCTTTGAGGTTACCCTATGATTTATACTTTTCTCCCTGTGATTAGAATAGTCTATTCTGTCTTGCAACTTTCTTAACTTCCTCACCATTTAGAAGTTCTATAACTGCACAGTCTTTTCCCTCTTTTTATTTGTAGTTGTTCTCGCTTGCCAATTGATGTCTCTGGTTCCCTGTTTACAATCTTGAAATCTCATTTTTATTTTGGCTATGTCCATAGCTGTGGTTTCTGGGATATGTCATCTTGTGTATTAATGGTCAGTTGATATTTGCTATTTTTGGTTTTCTGATCAAAGTACTCCCTCTAGCGTCTCTTGCAAAGTTGGTCTGGTTTTAACAAATTCCCTTAGCTTCTGCTTATCTGGAAAACTCCTAATTTCACCATCATATTTGAGGGACAATTTTGTCATGTATATAATTCTCAGTTGAAAATTTTTCTCTTTCAGGGTTTTGTATATACCATCCCATTGTCTTCTCGCTTGCATGGTCTCTGCTGAGAAATCAAAGCTTATTCTTACTCGCTGACCTTTGTATGTAACTTTTTGTTTTTCTGTGCTGCTCTCAGGATTCTGTCTTTGTCTTTGGTTTTGGAGAGTTTGATGATAATATGTCTTGGTGATTTTCTTTTGGGGTCTATCCTGTTTGGGGTTTGTTGGACTTTTGAATGGATATGTTCTCCTCTTTCATCATATCAGGGAAGTCCTCCTTCAGCAAATCTTGGATGA
>NW_006921808.1:3930234-3941290 GCF_000298275.1 Orycteropus afer afer
AAAAAAAAACAACAAGTAATGGGGTTAATCACTAGAGAAGAAAATAAAATAAAATAAAATAAAAAGGTGTAAACTAAGACCTTTTCAGTCTTATAGTGCCAGTTCGGAGAGTTCTTGGGGTTACTGGAAAGAAGAACCTCTTTTTAAGCCCTTGGAATCTGGTAGAACATTGTCCCTTTAGGTTGTCTCTAGGTGCTGGTTACTTGTTGATTTGTTTTGTCTTGGTTTTACCGTTTAATATTTTGAAAAGCTGAAGCTGGTGTGTTTTATCTTAATATTGATTCAGGTGTGTTGGGTCACTCTGCTGTTTTCTTTGTGATGGTGGAATCACTGTGTGTAATGTGGATATGTGTTTCTGTTTTTCATACAGAGGGTTTAGAGTTCAAAGCATGAGGTTTTATGGTAATTGTTGAATATGGTTTCTTCTATTGAATGAGTGAAGTTATTGGCAGAGAAGGTGGGAGCAGAAGAAAGAAAGCTTAGTGTTGCTAGGGTCGGTTTCTAGGGCTTTTAGCTGGGTATTATTGATGACGTATTTATTTGCAAGACCGTGGCTCAACCTCAGGAAAAAATTCCTCTTGTTAGAGGGTCACAAATTTCTGCTAATTCCAGGCACACTCAAAGGCCCCACCTCCACAGCCCCACAGTGCCAAAGCACGGCTCCAAGGCAAAATTCAGAGACCGGGCTCAGCTGCAGTTTCTTTGTTCTCTGTGCTCCTTCTGCCCATGGTGCTGACTCAATCCAGCCAGATCGCCAATGGCCAGCTCTGGAGTTTGTGTGTGATACTGCCCACCTGCAGTGCCAAAGATGTGCGCAATTTCAGGTGTGTTGGACTTGGGGGAGTACCTGAGCAGGTTCTTACTTATGACATATTTATTTGCAAGACCGCAGCTCAATCTCAGGAAAGATTCATATTATTAGAGGGTCACAAATTTCTGCCAATTTCATGCCCACTCAAAGCCCCTGCCTCTGTGGCCCCACAGCACCAAAGCACGGCACCAGGGCAAAATTTGAGTGAGTGCACTCAGCTGCAGTTTTTCTGCTCTCTGACCTGTCTGCCCACAGTGGTAACACAATCCTGCCCGACCGGCAATGGTCAGCTCTGGAGTTTGTCTGCGATACCACCCACCTGTGGCACCAAAGATGTGTGCCATTTTAGCTGTGGTAGATTCGGGGTAGTACCTGCAAGTGATCTGTGGTCCCGATAACCATGGCAAAGAAAAGCACGGTGTCTCCCAGTCTGACCCAAACCCACTCTGTAATCTGCTGAAAGGGGAGGGAGTTAGCCTTTCTGGTGCACCAGTGAGATCTCCACCTGTGTAACAGCAATGGTGTCCATGTCCCACTGCCCCCTCACCTCCCAAATTACTGACAAAATCAGCTGCTGGAGACAGGTCTTTGCCTCTGCCCACTGGAATATTGCATTGGTCACTGGTAAGCTGCTATAATTGATCTCGTTCTTGGCTTGGGGATCTCAGGCTGCCGCCTCTACCCAGCAGACAGTGACTGCCCCAGAAAGATTTCCAATGGTCTCTCTTTGGTGCCCCTTCATCCTCCGGCAGTAGCTCTTTCCTAAAAAATCTCCCTGTACCTTTCCTCCAATTCTGCTCTTCTGTGTTTGGTGCAATCTGGATCAGTGAGCTGTTCAGAGTGCCAAAAATCTCAATTCAAACTGTTGTACCTAGTTCTTAAAGTTCTTAGGTGCCAGAGGGAAAAAACATGGTGCTCACTGGTGATACTCCATTTTGAATCGCATTTTGTTTTTTGGTTTATATGCAAGCCCATCTCTAGACACTGAGGATGCACACTGAATAAGAAAAAGCATCCACTCGTATTTTAGTGAAGAAGACAAGCAATAGACAAGTAAATGGATATATAACATGATGTCCTCACCACCTACAGTTGCTGTAGAGTTTATTCTACTCATGATGACCCCTTGTGTGTCAGAGTAGAACTGTACTCCATAGGGCTTGCAATGGCTAATTTTTCAGATGTAGGTTGACAAACTTTTCTTCCAAGTCACCTCTAGATAATGATAAACATTGGGAAGAAAACTAAAACAAAGTAGGAGGCTAAAGACACACAAGCCTATGCTGCTATTTTAGACAGAATGGTAGGGGACAATTGACCTAAGACAAGGAAGCATTTTTTGCAGTTCAGCTGAATGAAAAAGGCCAGAGGTAGGGACTCTGGAGGGGAGGCAATATTCATGGCAGTTTCTTTGATTGGGTCAGATGGAAAGTTTCTGAAAAAGTGGAAGGCTTTCTTTTAAGTGATATGTGGCCACTTACTCATTGATCATTCCAGGCCTGTGATCTAATTGCTTCTCCAATTTGAGGGAAGCAGGCCAGGAGGCAGGGACTTGGGTATTGCCTTTGCTTTAGAGGCAAAAATGTCAGGATTGGCTGATGCCATTTACCACATACAAGCCTGGAGTTCAAGGTGATCAAACATGGAAAGTTTGGGGACTGAAAACCTGGGTTATTTTTCCACACATTTAGAAGAGCATAAACCAAGTGTGTGGGGGTATGGATGTGTATATACTGAAATATTTAAACCAGCCTCAAGGATTACTGCAAGACTTGCTGAATAAGTAGGAATGAGATAGATAAAGAAGCAAGGAAGTATATTCTAGGTAAAGGGAACTGCATGTACAAAGGCTCAGAGGCAAGAGTGACCATTGGATATTTAGGGAACTCCAAGTAGCCCAATTTGACTGAAATGTACAAAGCAAAGCTAGTCAGAAGTGAGAGATAAACAATGACCAGATAATGAGAGACCTTAGAGGCCATGTGAGGGATGTATACTTTAACGCTTGATGTCTGGCACATGCTAGTCAAGATTTTTGTTGGATCCATACTTTGTGTCAGATCCTGGGAAACATTAAATACCCTTAACTGGAAGGGTGATAATGTGATCAGATTTGGAGTCCATAACACTGGTCAGCAGGAGCTCTGGTGGCATAGTTCCTAAGGCACTTGACTGCTAACCAAAAGGCTGGTGGTTCAAACCCACCAGCCACTCCTCGGAAGGAAATTTGGACAATCTATTTCTGTAGTGATACCACCTCAGAAATCCAAGGAGGGGTCGCTATGAGTCGGGTCCTACTCGATGGCACATAACAACAACACTAGTCAGCATGCTAGTACAGAAGTTTATATAGGTGATGCTGAGGATGGAGTTGAGCAGCTAAAGAAGATGGAGAGAAGGGGCAGAATTGGGTTTTCTCTTTGATGTTACTGCCAGTCATCCATGTGTAAAGAGAAAACTTGAGAAATAGTGTAACCAAATGTGTACTAGTTATTGAAAATTCCTAGGGGAAAATATATTTTAGGAGACTACTCAAAACCAAATTCACTGCTGTTGAGTTGATTCTGACTCATAGTGACCCCTCCTTGGGTTTCTGATGTGGTATCTCTATGGAAGTAGATTGCCGTCTTCCTTCTGAGTAGTAGCTGGTGGGTTTGAACTGCCAGCCTTCTGGTTAGCAGTCAAATGCCTTAGGTAACTTTTTTTTTTTTTTTTTTTTCCTTGATGAAGAGTTTCTGAAGTACTAATATAAATCCACATATTCAGTGACAGGACTTAATTTGTCACGTTTCTTCCCCCATCCTCAGCTAAGTCTGAGCTTGTATGCTACAGGCCCAAGGATTGTTGGCTCTCAGTTTACTTTCTTCTTTCTTGTTGGATTCTATTGTGAATTCCATGACAGGGAGGTGGCAGCAACTGTGACTTTGTGAGTATCATTTTTCTTATTGCCTATTTGAGGCTCCTTTATCCCTAACACTGTATCATAAACATCCCACAAAATCTTTCCAGACTGGTTCTTTGCCCTCTTAGGGTCAGAGATATTTTATTCAGAACTGTTTTCTCTTTCCTGAAGCCACAGTTAGAATATGGTGGGTAGTGATTTGCTGGTGTTCAGTGGTCCAACCTTGCCTGCTAACCAGACGGCTGGCAGTTCAAACCCACCAGCCACTCCTCGGAAGGAAGGTTGGGCAATCCTACTCTGTAGTGATACTGCCTCAGATACCCAAGGAGGGGTCGCTATGAGTCGGGGCCGACTCGACGGCACATAACAACAACAACAACAACAACAGTGGTCCAACACTTGCTGCAAAATCAGCCATCATAGATCTATGTGTGTGCCTGTCTTACAGGATCCTGAATTTGATGTTCTTCATGGGCATCCCACTTCCTTTCCTAGCTACCAGTAGGGAGTTAGCAAAGCAAGTTACTGGGAGAGTTTTGTCTCCTTTGTGAGCTGACTATGGTGGGTATTGTACTAAAGGAAGGACTTTACAGAATCAGAATACTCAGGATTTTTTATGGAAAATGAGAACTTTCAAACAACTGTCCTTTCCTTTCTTCCATAGATTACAGTTGACTCTATTGAGCAAAGTGATAGACACTGGTATGCAAAGAAAAATTAAATTGGCTTCTGCCCTAAAATTGCTCAAGTCTCATGGTATAGAATGATAAATAAACAGATGGCTAGAATACAGTAAAATAAGAGCTATGGTAGAAATTTATCTTTTAACTTTTAGAAAGTTTTCTTTTTTAAATCAAAGAGGCTTATAAATTTCACTTTAATTTCCTGTTAGAGCATTTACTGGTATATTTTAAAGCTTCACCAGCCCTTCATAAAAAAAAAGTTGCCTCCAATCTCCAGCGTATATTCTCATAAGAGTAATTGGTCAATTGCCTAGCTCAGGGGTTCCAAGTACACATGCCTACAATGACCAGGCAGATGACATACATGACTGGAGGGTTTGTTTGGAAGCTGGGAGAGGGACTATTGTAAACTGAGGAGCACCTCTTTTCTGGGAGACAGATGCTACTCAGAGCCAACAGATTCTTGTTGAGCAGAAATATGCATCCAATGATGCCAGCTTTTATGAGTTTTCAAGAGAAATTGGGTTTTATGTGAAATCTCTAATTTTAAACTGTTTGCAACTAACTCAAATAACCAATGAAAGTCATCTTTGGGCTGGATTGTCCAGAGTGATAGTACTTTGTGCTCTAGGAGAAAGGTTTGTGTGATCTACTGCAGAAGTGCTTGGATTTATCAAATATCTCACTATTCATCATTACTAAATCATGCCTTTGTTTTGGAGAGACAGAAACCAAAAAACCAAAAACCCAAACCTACTGCCAGCAAGTTAATTTTGACTCATAGTGACCCTATAGGACAGAATAGAACTGCCCCATAAGGTTTGCAAGGTTGTGAATCTTTACAGAGGCAGACTGCCTCATCTTTCTACCATGGAACAGCTGGTGGGTTTGAACCACAGACCTTTTGCTTAGCAGCCAAGTACCTTAACTACTATACCACCAGAGGTCTTTCGAGAAAGGGAAACTCAAATACTTGCTATTTGCTTTCTGCTCTTTGTTATTACTAAGCACTTTGCAGTATTTTAAAGAAAAACACCTCAACTAAACAGCACTACTCTTCTTTAAAGATGAAAGAAAGCCCAGAGCACAACTGTTGGAGTCTCTGATGACATCTGACCAGTTGGGTTTTTCAGCTTTATATCTTCATTTGCTGAACTCATAAATGGAGTTTGCTTGAGGGTAAGGGTGCTGGCTGTGTTGAGATAAGGGTTCCACTTTAGCAGCAGGTCCACTCAGAACACACATCCTTAAACATCAATGGCTCAAAACACTGCTTTCCTCCGCCCTGTTCTCCTTTCCACAGAGGGATGGTGAAAGGAGTTTCTAGGAAGGAGTAGCTATACTCACTGCTGTGCCTTTCTGTGCTCATTCTCTTAACTCCAGGCATTACTGAATGTCTGTGTCTAGCAGCTCCAGTATAGGAGAAGGAAATACACGTGATCCCAGAATGTTGAAATGTAGCTGGTGTGAACTTCCTTAGAGATAAGGTGAACAGAGCCATGTGCACAGTGTGGCCTGCTCAGGAGTGGGATGTGATGAAGTAGAGGCAAGCTTCTGGCCTATAATCTGCTCCTTTGGCAGGCTGTGTCCTCAGACTCTCAGTGGGTGCCAGCTGCCCTTTTGCTTCCCACCAGCCAATGGCTATAAATACAGTCATATTTCCCACATACTGTATTTATGTTTCAGAAAATGTCTGTGTTGCATATGTAATGTGGGAGATATAATTATAATATTTTAAAACTGGCCAAATTTCATGAAATATAAAATAACAGATGGCACCACACAATATTGGTGCAGTATGCTTCATTTAAATCATAATTGGGGCCTGAGAAATGTTCCCATTTGGTATAGGGTGGTAATGAGGCTGTATATGTTGGGCATTAGTAGGTGGAGTGGTTCCCCTCCTTTGTCATCTCTAAGCTTTTCTCTTCAGGAAAGTAAGGTTATAAAGTTATAAATTCCTAGTAGAGTTTCAAGTTTTGCTTGTCTATATACTGATGTTACGAACCTCATTTTACATAAGGAAAACTTGAGAACAGAAAGCGGGATCTGTAAATTCTAGCTATGACATGGACCTTCATGGCCCATCAGATGTTAGAAACCAGTTACCACAAGTCATATTAGCCCTTCACAACTGTCTGGTCTTCATTAACCACTAAGAGGCTGTTAACAAGATTTAAAATTTTCTGATATGGGCTTTTTACCTTGAGAGGAAATTTTTCTAGATGGCCATGCACAATTTTGAGTGGTGAGACAGAGAACTAGAAGGTCGTACCCTGCTTTGCTTTGACTTCATTGTTTTGTTGTCCACTTTCAGGCAAAGCCAAGACAATCTGAGAGCTCACTAATAGTTAGAACGTCTGTGGAATGTTGGAACTGAAATGTGGAGTTCACTACATACTCAAGGCACAAGCTTTTATAGAAAGCAAGTCAGACATTGTTGTCATTAAAATCTCTGATCAATAAACCAGTAGAAATATTGATTTAGATAGAGCAGTATTCGTATAGGAATTTATATACAATCCAAATTTTTCAAGTAATTACATTTGGTTTATCTTTTGCTTTTTCCACTGCAATTGCTCTAGCAATTTTGATGAAATATGGGCTGTTGAAATGTATTCAACCATTGTATTGTACTAAATTGGATCTTTCTCTTTCTGTTCTAGTCCTCACTTAGTATCAGATATCAAAAATCTACTAGAAAAGTTAGGGGCTTTTAATAAGAAAGTATATTTCATTTCTTTTTTTTTTTCTCCCTTTCTATTGCTCTCTTTTCAGAGAAGAAACTCACACTTGGATTACCCTTGAACCCTTTTCTAGTTATGGATGGGGACATGCTTTTCTTTTCCTATTTTTTTTTATTGTGATTTCAATGAAAATTTACAGAGCAAATTCACTTTCCATACAGCAGTTCACATACACTTTGTCTCATGACATTGACCACAATTTACCACAATGCAACAGCTCCCCTCCCCCCTCCCACTTCCTCCCCATAGTTACCTCTTCCCAGTGTCCATCCCTCCATGCACTCCTGCTCCCTGAGCTGTCTCCCTGTGCATAAGCGGCCCTTCTTTCTCCCATGATTGTACTCTCCAAGGAGCGTATCTACCCCAGGCAAATATTCAATTCCTATGTGTGTCTTTTGTTTGGATAGAAGACACAGGTGTGGGTGCAATTCCAGACCTGAAGGGCAGCTAGGGGCCATAGTCTCAGTGGTTCCACTAGGCTCTATTGGACCAGCAAAACTGGTCCTCCCCCCCTCATTTTTTTTTTTTCTCCAAATAATTTTGAGTTTTGTTCCACATTGTTCTCCCGCTCTATCAAGTATCTCCTACATAGATCCGCTTCCAAGTGGTTACCAGTAGCTGGGCACCATCTAGTTCTTCTGGTCTCATAGTCCTATAGGCTGCAAATTGCTTGGTGTACCAGTCTCTAGGATTAATTGTTTCCATGAATTTTTGGTTTTCTTCATTCTTCTTTGCTCTGGATGAGGAGAGACCAATTGTTGCATCTAGATGGCAGCTCCCAAGCTTTTAAGGTCCCATTTACTACTCACCAAAGTAGGAGGTGGAACAATGTTTTGGGTAGTATGTTATGCCAATTAAGCTTGATGTCCCCTTAACTATGGTCCTGAGCCCACAGGTTCAATTACTAGAGCCCTCTGGGTAGCTGGCTGTGACCAAGCAATTACTACAACCTTGCCCCTTGTCAGCTTTATTATATGCCCAGGAATATAGATCATACACATAGACTTATAGGACCATTGTCTGCCAACCCTATACATGTTCTTGGGTACACTCCCTGCTTCACAGACATATCTAATAGTTCAGCCTGTCCACCCATCTATCCCCCCATATACCCATGTTTGCCTTAACTGACAATGCAGTGCTGTATATGCAAAAGGATTAATCTTTTTAGTCTGTACCTCCCATGTACCTCTCTATGTATTTATCTTCCTCAATGGCACTGTACTAATCACTCACATTTAGTACATTGCCCTTCTCTTCACCCAAATCAATACTTATCTCTGTCTATCTAACAATGTCACCTCCCCTCCCCTCCCACCCCTGGTAACCAACAAAGAAAATTTCCTTTCATAAATAAACATTTCCTTGACTTTTACAATAATGGACTAAAACAATATTTGTCCTTTTGTGATTGACTTATTTCACTCAGCATAATGTCCTCCAAATTCAGCTACATTATGCCGTGTTTTGCAGATTCTACATTATTCTTTAGCATTGCATAGTTTTCCATTATGTGTATGTACCATAGTTTGGTTATCCATTCCTAAGTTGATGGACACTTAGATTGTTTCCATCTTTTGGCTATTATAAATAGTGCTGCGATGAACATGTCTGTTCTTGTCATGTCTCTCAATTCTTTAGGATATATACCTGATAATGGAATGGCTGGACAAATGGTATTTCTAATCCCAACTTTTGAAGGAATTGCCATACTGCTTTCCACAGTGGTTGTACCATTTTACAGTCTCACCAGCAGTGTATGAGAGTCCCAATCTCTCCACATCCTTGCTGCCATTTGTTATTTTCTGTCTTGTTGAACTTTGCTATTAGTGCTGGAGCAAGATGGTATCACATTGTAGTTTTGATTTGCATCTCTCTAATAGCTAATGATTGTGAGCATTTCTTCATAAGTTTGTTGACTGCTTGAACATCCTCCTTGGCAAAGTGTTTATTAATGTCTTCTACCCATTTTTCAATTAGATTGTCTTTTATTGAGGTGTTGAAATTTTCTATAACTTCTACAGATAACACCCTCATCGGATATATCATTACCAAATATTTTTTCCCAATCTGTAGGTTCTCTTTTGACTCTTTTGGAGAAGTCTTTGGAAACACATAAAAATTTAATTTTAGAAGGTCCCAATCATCTAGTTTCTCTTCTGCTGTTAGTGCATTTTGAGTTATGCTTGATAGTCTGTTTATGCCATATATTAGGGCCCCTTAATTTGTCCCTAGTTTTTCCTTGAGGAACTCTAGTTTTAGGTTTCACATTTAAGTCTTTGATCCATCTGGAGTTCCTTTTTGTGTATGGTGTGAGATACATATCTTGTTTCATTTTTATGCAAATGGATCTCCAGTTTTGCCAGCACCATTTATTAAATTAACATTCTCTTCCCCACATATTTTTTTTTTTTTTATTTTGGCCCTTTGTCAAAGATCAGCTGACCATAGGCCGATGGATCTATTTCTGGGTTCTCAGTTCTATTCCATTGGTCTACGTATCAGTCATTAAAGCATTATCAGGCAGTTTTGACTACTGTGACTGTATAGTAGGTTTTGAGATCCAGCAGTGTGTGACCTCTGACTATGTTGTTCTTCAATAATGTTTTGTTTATCGGAGGTCTCTTTTCTTTCTGCATAAAGTTAGTGATTGGTTTTTCCATATCCCTAAAGAACGTTGATGGGATCTGGATTGGGATTGCATTGGATATATAGATTGCTTTGGGTAGAATTGACATTTTCACAATGTTCAATCTTCCTACCCACGAGCATGGAATGTTCTTCCATTTATGTAGATCGCTTATGGTTTCTTGAAGTAGTTTTTTATAGTTTTTTTTTTTTGTAGAGGTCTTTTGTGTCTCTGGTAAGATTTACTCCCAAGTAGTTTATTTTTTTGGTAGCTATTTTAAACAGTATTGATTTCCTTATTTCTTTTTCAGCAATCTCTTTGCTGGTGTAGAGGAATCCAACTGATTTTTGGATGTTGATCTTATATCCTGCCATGATGCTAAATCTCTCAATTAGTTCCAGTAGATTTTTGACTGAGTCTCTTGGGTTTTCTAGGTATAAGATCATATTATCAGCAAATAGGGATAGTTTGACTTCTTCCTTACCAATTTGTATGCCTTTGATTTCCCTTTCTTGCCTTGTGGCTCTGGCTAGAACTTCCAGTACAAGGTTGAATAGAGTAGTGATAGAGGGCATCTTTGTCTGGTTCCTGTTCCCAAGAGGAATAGTTTCTGTCTCTCTCCATTGAGAATAATGTTAGCTGTTGGTTTTGCATGTTGTTGTTGTTATGTGCCATCGAGTAGGACCTGACTCATAGCGACCCCTCCTTGGGTTTCCGAGCCAGTATCCCCACTGAAGTAGATTGTCCCATCTACCTTCTAAGAAGTGGCTGGTGGGTTTGAACCAATAGCATTCTGATTAGCAGTCAAGTGCCTTAGCCACTATGCTATCAGAGCTCCCATTGGTTTTGCATTGATGCCCTTTATTATGTTGAGGAATGTCCCTTCCATTCCTACTTTGCTGAGTGTTTTGATCAGGAATAGGTTTTAGATTTTATCAAATGCCTCTTCTGCATCAAATGATATGATCATGTAGTTCTTCTCCTTTGTTTTATATACATGGTGGATGATGAGGATTGTTTTTCTAATGTTGAACAATCCCTGCATAACTGATGTGAACCCCACTTGGTCATAAGGAATGATTTTCTTGATATGTTATTAGAGTCAATTGGCTGGGATTTTGTTGAAGATTTTTGCATGTATATTCATAAGGGATATTGGTCTGTAGTTTTCCTTTTGAGTGATATCGTTGCCTGGTTTTGATATCAAGGTTATGCTTGCTCCATAAAATGAGTTAGGGAGGATTCCCTCCTTTTCTATGTTTTGGAATAGTTTGAGTAGGATTG
>NW_006921808.1:3942023-3943769 GCF_000298275.1 Orycteropus afer afer
ATATATATATATATACACTTTGCTGGTTTTTGTGTTTCTCTAGAGAACCCAATCTAACACATTTGGTACCAAGAGTGGTGGTTCTAGAAAGACAAAATCATAAGTATGGGCTTCCTAGATTGGTTCTCCAGTTTGATTAATTTTGATAACACTAGTGACTCTGCATTTGCTAGTAAAGAGAGCCCTACTAATCCATGGCGTGAGGTGACAAAATTAATATGTGAAATAGCAGCAGCAATATATCAAGTATTTGTGAGAAGTGATGGTCTGGGTGATCGGATATTTAATACTTTTCTGCAATTTTGTCAGAATGAGGAGTATAGGGAAGCTGGTTGGTTGGTCCTACTTAAACTGGATAAATTGGTGAAAGAGAAAGATGGGCTCAAAGCTGCTGAGTCTCGGCTTAAGTGCCGCATGAATGACCTCAGTGCTTCCAGCTGTGCCCTGAAAGAAAGCCTTATAGCTTCTACCACCAGGACTGACATAGCTGAAACCCAAATCCAGAGTCTTATTGTAAAAGGGGCTTATTTACAATGCCAGCTCAATTGCCAACCCAGAATGGTGTCTGCTGTTAAAGTGAGGGCATTGATTGGCAAAAAATGGGATCCTGTAACCTGGAATGGGGACATATGGACAGATGATCAGGAAGATCAGGATATGGAGCCTGCAAATTCTGTTAAACCCCTCCCATCTGAACAGATTACTGTAAAACCATTATCGCCCTCCCCCTCAGTTTGAGGGGACTAGCCAAATCAGTCCTGCATGGTTTTTGTGTGAAGCAGAGGCCATGGAAAACATTCCTGAATGCTCTCAGGAATTGACTCAAGCACCTATTCTGGAGGCAAGGCCCATAACAAAGGTCAAGTCTAAGAAAGCCCCAAGAGGTGAAATAGAAAGTGTGACTGGGGAGGTGATACACTATACTCAAAAAGACCTACTTGATTTTGCCAACATGTACAGACAGAAACCTGGAGAATATGTATGGGAATGGCTACTGAGGGTGTGGGATAATGGTGCAAGGAATGTAAGATTGGATCAGGCTGAGTTTATTGATTTAGGTCCACTAAGTATGGATTCTTCATTCAATGTCTCAGCTCGAGAGGTTAGGAAAGGATCTAATAGTTTATTTGGTTGGCTTACTGAGGCATGGATTATGCTGTGGCCTACTTTAAGTCAAGTTGAAGTACCAGATCTGCCTTGGTTTAATGTAGAAGAAGGTATCCAGAGACTTAGGGAAATTGGCCTGTTAGAATGGATTTATCAGATTAGACCCCTAGAGCCAGAAATGGAGAGTCCAGAAGACATGGCTTTCACCAGTACCGTGAGGAATAAATTTGTGAAGGAAGCTCCAACATCCTTGAAGACTTCTATGATTCCTATTTTATGTAAACCTGATTTGACAGTGGAAACTGCCTTAATTGAACTAAGACATTTGCATATGATGGGGCTGACTGGACCCTGTGGTAGTGGGAGCCAAGTGGCAGCAGTTAATCAACAAAGGCAAGGTGGAAGTGGTTACCATAATGGACAGCAGAGTTGGAACACTAATCAGAATAGTCTGACTCGTGTGGAATTATGGCATTGGCTACTTGCTCATAGTGTTCCTCACAGTGAAATACATGGCAAGCCTACTAAATATTTACTTGATCTATATAGACAGAAGAATTCTAGGTCATGTGAACAGCAACTTAGATTGAATCACCAGAATACAGAGTCACGACCTTTCAATCAATTCCCAGACTTGAG
>NW_006921808.1:3947476-3948048 GCF_000298275.1 Orycteropus afer afer
TATTGATGGGTTTTGTTTTCTTATCCAATCTGCAACTCTCTGTCTCTTGAGTGGTGCATTTAATCCATTAACATTCAGTGTAATTATTGAAAGTATGAATTGGTTGCTGTCATTTTTGTATGTGTTTTTTCATGGTGTCCCTGGTTTATTTGTTCCATATTATTTTCTGTGCTGAGCTCGTTATGTTTGTGATCATGTTATTGTTTCCTTTGTTACTGTTTTAGTGTTTGCTGAATATTTGTGTTTATCCTCTTTTTTATTGTGATATGAAGGTTTATCATTTTTCTTTGAGGTTACCCTATGATTTGTAATTTTCTCCTTGAGTTTGAATAGTGTATTGTATCTTGCAACTCTCATAAATTCCTCACCATTTAGAAGTTCTGTACCTACACAGTATTTTCCTTCTTTTTATTTGTAGTTGTCATCACTTGCCAATTTATGTCTCTTGTTCCTGTTTGCAAGCTTGAAAGCTCATTTTACTTTGCATATGTCCATAGCTGTGGTTTCTGGGTTGCATCATCTTGTGTATTAATGGTCGGTTGTTATTTACTATATTTGGTTCTCTGTTCAAA
>NW_006921808.1:3949478-3956817 GCF_000298275.1 Orycteropus afer afer
AAAAAAGAAAAGGAAAAAAAAATGCCGCCAGGAACAGGTAAAAGGAAAAAAGCTGAACACTAGGATCTGGGAGGAGAATAGAGAATACCAGTAAAAAGGACAAAAGTTTTACTAATAATAGTAGTTTAAAACAGACGAAGCAAACTATGAACCTAAAAAAAGAAAGAAAAAAAAATTCGGGGGAGTGCAGGGCTGGGCACTCCATCTGAGCACACAGACTGGGATGGAGTTCCTGTGGGTGAGAGTGGGGGATGTCCACACCTCCATTCACCAAGTGGGTATGGGGTATAAGAGTAACAAGGGGAACGTGGCACCTTTTCAGTCATCCAGGTCCTCAATGTCCTTGGGGTTACTGGCCAGCAGAACCTGGAATCTGGGAGAGTCCTGTTGCTTTAAATATCCAAAATTGTCAAGCCACTTGTAAATATTCAAAATGGCTGTGCCCTCCAGACAGGCTAAAGTCCACAGCTCAGCCCACCTTCCTCTTTGGTGCTGCTTCACCTTTTATTCCCCAGCTACCAGAGAGAGCAGTCTTAAGTTTTTAAGTCCCTGGAATCTGGAAGAATGTTGTTGCTTTAAATATCCAAAGTGGTCAAGCTGCTTGTAAACATTCAAAATGGTGGTGCCCTCCAGACAGGCAGAAGTCCACAGCTCAACCTGCCTTAGTTTTCACTGTTGCTTTGCTTTTTATTCCCCAGCCACCAGAGCAGTCCTCCGTGCAATCCCTGGCTAGCAGGGCTGATATTTAGGTTAATTCTTAGGTCCAACCACCACTCGGCAGTCTCCAAGCTGTCTGTGCAATTAGGATCGCTCAGGATCGCTGCCAGACAACAGCTCCATATGTCTCCTTTTTTGTGTTTTCATGCAAATTCTTTTGCTAGTTGGGGTTTAGTCCACTTCTATATCCTTCCCTTCCAGTATCAGGGGTCCAGGATTATCTTCTGTGTCTATGTTTATTGGTTCCCCTTTTCTTTGTTGAAGAGGGTCTGTGCAGTCTTTCTGTCTATTCCGCTATCTTACCAGAACTCTTTCCTAATTTTTTCTCTATCTAATCTCTCTAATAATAATTTATCTAATAACTTAGATAAATGATAGTCTATAATCTTTCCCTATCATAATGTGCAAAGGAAATGAATGAATATCCCTGTATCAGTACTGTGCTAAAATATTCACATGATAATGGGTGGAGTGGACAGAAAGGGATGGTGTGATGGATCCCTGGGAAAAGGAAGCCCACTTCTGACTGAGCCAGTCTGGTTGGGACCATAGTTATGGCCTATGATTTACCTATATTTATGCAGGAAAGCACCAAGTTACCACAAAGAGCAGAAATAATTAGAGGGTATTATTTTTAATTCTATTTTTATCTTTCTTTAAAGAATTAATTTTTATAGCTCCTACATATCTCAAATATTTAGGAATATAAATCTCAGAGGATTATTTCTCATTGGTCTAGTATGGTTACTCTCTGTTCCTTCTGAATCTGATCAGTAGAACAAAGATTAATGGGTAGGAATAATATATTTGTGTTTAATGAAAGGAAGCACATTCCAATAATGTGAGTAGTTCAAATATTTATTAAAACAAACAAACAAAAAAAAAACTAATATACAAACACTGGTAGTGAATTCGAATCAATGGAGGAATCCAATTTAAGTCTGGTTGTTACTTGGTGAGGGGTAGGGATGTGGAAGAAAAGATTCTAGAGCTTTGCTTCTCAAAGTAGTAGCATCAGCATCACTTGGAATCTTGTTAGAAATGCAGACTCTTCAGTACCACCTCAGATTCACTGAATCAGAATTCGTATTTTGACAAGATTATGGAGTGATTTGCACGCACATTCCAATCTGAGAAATACTGTTGTTGAAGGTCCATTCTAGTGTTCACACATGTTTCTGAGTGAATAGCTTGAGCTTTATGTATTTTACCATGATTGTTTTTTGTTTTCAGCACCCATCTAATGCTTTTTTTTTTTTTTTTAATTGTGATTAGGGTGAAAATTTACAGAGCAAATACACTTTCCATACAGCATTTCACATAAACTTTGTCTCATAACATTGACTATAATTTACCACACTGCAACAGCTCCCCTCCCACTTCCTCCTGATAGTTACCTCTTCCCTATTTCCATCCCTCCACGCACTCCTGCCCCCTGAACTGTCTCCCTGTGCAAAAAAGAGCCCTTCTTTCTCCCAAGATTGTTCTCTCCAAGGAGTGTATATACCTCAGGTACATGTTCAAGTCATATGCCTGTATTTTGTTTGGCTGGAAGCCATAGGTGAGGGTTTAATTCCAGACATGAAGAGTAGCTAGGGGCCATAGTCTCAGTGGTTCCACCAGGCTCTACCAGACCAGCAAACCTGGTGCTCCCTCCACCCTTTTTTTTTTTTCCACATGATTTTGAGTTTTGTTCCACATTGTTCTCCCTCTCTATCCAGGATCACCTACATAGATCCTCTTCCAAGTGGTTGACAGTAGTAGCCAGGCACCATCTAGTTCTTCTAGTCTCATATTTGTGTAGGCTGCAGATTGGATGGTGTACCAGTCACTAGGACTAATTGTTTCCATGAATTTTTGGTTTTCTTCATTCTGCTTTACTCTGGATGTGGGAAGACCCATAGTTTCATCTAGATGGCAGCTTGCAAGCTTTTAAGATCCCATTTGCTACTCACCAAAGTAGGAGGTGGAACAATGTTTTGTGTAGTATGTTATGCCAATTGAGCTTGATGATCTCTGAGACTATGGTCCCGAGCCCACAGGTTCAACTACTCAGTCCCTCTGGGTAGCTAGCTGTGACCAAGCAGTGACTACAACCTTCCCCCTTCTCAGCTCCACTATACACCTGGGAATTCAAATCATACAAATAAACTTATAGGACCATTGTCTGCCAACCCTATACATGTTCTTGGGTACACTCCCCACTTCCTAGACATACCTAATGGTTCAGCCTGTCCACCTATCTATCTACCCATATACCTATGTTTGCCTTCACTGACAATGCCATATTGTATGTGCAAAAGGGTTCATCTGTGTTGTCTGTACTTCCCACGTGCCTCCCTATGTCTTTTTCTTCCTCGATGCCACTATATTGATCACTCACATTTGGTACATTGCCCTTCTCTTCACCCAAATCAATACTTATCTCTGTCTAACAGTGTTCCCTCCCCTCCCTTCCCACCCCTGGTAACCAATGAAGAAAATGTCCTTCTACAGATAAACCTTTCCTTGACTTTTACAATAATGGACTAATACAATATTTGTCCTTTTTTGATTGACTTATTTCACTCGGCATAATGTCCTCCAAGTTCATCCACATTATGCGGTGTTTGGCAGATTCTACATTATTCTTTAGGGTTGCATAGTATTCCATTGTGTGTATGTACCATAGTTTGGATATCCATTCCTCAGTTGATGGACACCTAGGTTGTTTCCAACTTTTGACTATTGTAAATAGTGCTGTGATGAACATGAGTGTGCATATATCTGTTCTTGTCTAGACACTTCATCAAAGAAGATATTCGGGCCAATGAATATATGAAGAAATACTCAAAATCTTTAGTCCTTAGAGAGATGCAAATCAAAACAAAAACAAGATACCATCTTGCCCTAATAGAAAAGTTCAACAAGACAGAAAATAACAAATGCTGTTGAGGATGTGGAGAGACTGGGACTCTCATACACTGCTGATTGGACTGTCTAATGCCACAACCACCATGGAAAGCAGTATGGCAATTCCTTAAAAAGTTGGAATTAGAAATATCATTTGACCCAGCCATTCCATTACTAGGTTTATATCCTAAAGAAGTGAGAGCCAGGACAAAAACAGATATATGTACACCCATGTTCATCACAGATATTTACAAAAGCCAAAAGATGGAAACAACCTATGTGTCCATCAACAGAAAAATGGATAATCTAACTATGGTACATACACACAATGGAATACTATGCAACCCTAATGAATAATGTAGAATTGGCAAAACACCGCATAACATGGATGAACTTGGAGGCCATTATGCTGTGTGAAATAAGAGTCACAGAAGGACAAATATTTTTTTAGTCCATTATTGTAAAAAGTCAAAGAAAGGTTTATATATGGAAAGATATTTTCTTTGTTGTTAGCAGCGGTGGGAAGGAGAGGGAAGGGGACACTGTCAGAGGGGTAGAGACAAGTATTGATTTGAGAAGGGCAATATACAAAATGTGAGGATCAACACTGGAGAACTGAGGAAGAGAAAGATATGGAGAGGTGCATGGGAGGTAGACAAGAAAGATGAACCCTTTTGCACAACAGTACTGTGTTTTCTGTGAAGGCAAACAATGATCTATGGGTGGACAGATGGATGGACAGGCTGAACTATTAGGTATGTCTGTGCAGGGGGGAGTCTGCCCATGACCATGTATATGGTTGGTAGACAATGTTTCTACATGTATATTTGTATGTTCTGTAAGAATTTCCAGGTATATAGTAGAGCTGACAAGGGACAAGGTTGTAGTCACTTCTTGGCCACAGCCAGCTACCCAGAGGGAGCCAGTAGTTGGGCTTAAGGGCTCAGGGCCATATTCACAGGGAACATCAAGCTCAATTGACTTAACATACTACCAAAAACATTGTTTCACATCCTACTTTGGCTAATAGTGACTGAGATCTTAAAAGTTTGCAAGTGGCCATCTAGATGCAATGATGGGTCTCTCCTCATCCAGATTAAAGAAGAACAAAGAAAACAAAAGATGCTTGGAAACACCTAGTCTAAGTGACTTGTACCCCATGCGATGCTGAGCCTACATGACTATGAGACCAGAAGAACTAGATGGTGCCTGGTTACCACTCACTGTCAATGACTCAGAGAGGAATCTGTGTAAGAGATCCTGGATACAGTGGGAGAACAATTTTTGTTGTTATGTGTCGTCAAGTCAGACCCGACTCATAGCGACTCCTCCTTGGATTTCCGAGGTAGTATCACTATGGAAGTAGATTGCCTCATCTTCCTTCTGAGGTGTGGCTGGTGGACTTGTGGCTGGTGGACTTGAACCACCAGCCTCCTGGTTAGCAGTCAAATGCCTTAGGCACTATGCTACCAGAGCTACCACAGACAGGCATGTTGTTGTTGTTGTTGTTGTGTGCCATCGAGTCAGATGTGACTCATAGCGACCCCTCCTTGGGTTTCCGAGGCAGTATCACTATGGAAGTAGATTGCCTCATCTTCCTTCTGAGAAGTGGCTCATGGGTTTGAACTGCCAGCCTTCTAGTTTGCAGTCAAGTGCCTTAGGTGCTATGCTACCACAGACAAGCATAGCAACTGAATATTTATATTAGGTAGATACACATGTTGAGAAAACAATCATGGGAGAGTAAAATGGCTGTGTATGCACCGGGAAACAGCTCGGCGGGGGCAGGAGTTCATGGGAAGGAAGGACACAGAGAAGAGGTAACGATGGGGAGGAATTTGGAGGGGAGATTTTGCATTGTGGGAAATTGCAGTTAATGTCATGAGAAATAGTATGTGTGAGCTACTGTATGGTAAGTGAATTTGCTCTGTAGATTTTCACCCAAATCACAATTTAAAAAAAGAAAGAGTAACAAGGGGAATGTGATAGTTAAGTTTGTGTGTCAACTTGCTTGGGCCTGCTTGAGTGGCTGGGCAGCTGAATGTAGTATTCTCCATGGTGAGACTGGTAATCAACTCTGTGGTGGAATCTACTGTGAGCACCTGAAACTAGGGATGTGATCTTCTTCCATTATATAAGGAAAAGCCTTGGGGAACAATTTCTAACTTACGGCACTCTTGAATGCTGAATGTAGCCAAGTCATTGTTTAGTAACATGCCATGCTCTACAGATCTTATGATTTTTAATGGACTTGAATTAAAGGTGTGCTGTGTGATTTTGTAATATTAGCACTGTGCCTTATTGCTTGTCAACCTTGGGCTTGTCAGCCTCAGCAGCCAGCAGCTGAGTGAAGAAAAACCTCCAGTTCAGTGGGCCAGGAGCAAGAGGCAGAGCTGAAGCCCAACGTTGAGGGGCTTTCACCCAGCTTCTAGAACCTGGCATTTTGAACTCAGAATTAAAGCTTCCAAACTGTAAGAGAATAAACTTCTGTTTGTTCAAACCATCCCATTTTTGGTGTTTCTGTTAGAGCGGTACTAGGTAACCAAACAGGGAATATCACACTTTTCTAGTCATTTGTGTCCAGAATGTCCTTGTGGTCCCAGGTAAGTGGCATCTATTCTTAGGTCCCTGGAATCTGAAAGAACCTGTCGCTTTAAATATCCAAAATGGTCAAACTGCTTGTAAACATTCAAATGGCTGTGCTTTCTGGACAGCCAAAATTCCACAGTTCAGCCCGTCTCCCTCTTTGCTGCTTCTCCTTTTATTCACCAGCCACCAGTGCAGTCCTCTGTGCAGCTCCTGACTATCAGGACCAAATTTTAGGTTAATTCTTAGGTCTTAACACCCCTTGGAAATATACAAGTTGTCCGTGCTGTCAGGATCACTGACAAACTGCAGCTCCCTATGTCTCCTTTTTTGCTGTTTTCCTGAAACTTCTTGTACCAGTTACAATTTAGTCCACTTCTGTATTCTTCCTTTCAAAGCTCAGGGCTCCAGGATTATCTTCTGTATTTAGGTTAATTTGTTCCCTTTTTCTTTGTTGAAGAGGGTCTGTGTAGTTTTTCTGCCTATTCCATCGCTTTACTGGAATTTGTGTTTTTATTCTCATTTGATTCACAGAATTTTTCACTTTCATTTTTCTTTCTTCTATTACCCTATCATTTTCTGAGGAGGGTGTTATTCAGTATCCAAGCTTTTATTTTTTTTTTTTTGTTTTCTTTTGGTCTTTCTAGTGTTGATTTCTAAATTTATGGCATTGTGATCTGAGAAGATGCTTTACAGTCTTACAATGTTTTTAAATTTTATGAGGCTTGCTTTGTGTCCTAACACATGATCTATCTTGGCTACTGTTCCATGTGCAGAGGAAAATAATGTACAGTGTGCTGTTTTGGGGTGAACTGCTCTGAATAAGTCTACAAGGTCTACAAGTTTGGTTGATGGTATTGTGCAGTTCTTCAGCATCTAGTTGAGTTTCTTTCATTTCTTTTATGTTTTATTGAAAGTGGTATAATAACGTCTCCTACTGTTTCTGTGGAGTCATTGATTTCTCTTTCAATTGTGTTAAAGTCTGATTTATGTATTTTGGGTCTCTTTCATTAGTTGTGTAGATGTTTATTATGGTTATGGCCTCTTGTTCATTCAATCTGTAACCATTATATAAGTCATTCCTTGCCTCTTATCATCATTTTATTCTTTTTTTTTTTTTTTTTTAATTAGGATTTGGGTGAAG
>NW_006921808.1:3974504-3993150 GCF_000298275.1 Orycteropus afer afer
TGAAAACTAGGACCTGGGAGGGGAAGATTAAGAATAATAATAAAAAGGATAAAAGTATGAATAATATTAGTTGGTTTGAAACCGACAAATACAAGCAAACTAATCACCGAGAAAAAGAAAGCAAAAAAGAAAAAGAAAAGAAAAGAAAAATTCGTTGGAAGACTGGGTAGGGCACCCAGGCTCTGTCTGAGCACACAGACTGTGATGAAGTTCCTGTGGACTCAGAAGGTAGGTGGGAGTGAGGATGGCCACACCTCCCTTCACCAAGCAGGTGTACGGTGTAGTAACAAGAAGAATGTCATAGCTTTTCAGTCTTACAGGCCCCGAGTGTCCTTGGGGTTGCTGGAAAGCAGAAAGTATTCTTAAGCCCCAGAAATCTGCGAGAGCGCTGTCTGTTTGAACATGCAAAATACTCAAGCTGCTTTTTAAACCTACAAAATGGTGACACCCTCCAGCCCAGCAAAAGTCCACAGCTCAGCCCACCTTTCTCTTCACCTCCTCCATTTGTTCCCCAGCCACCGTGCACAGTCTTCCGTGCAGTTCCTGGCTAGCAGGGTGATTTTTGGGTTAATTCTTAGGTCCTATCACCACTCAGGAATCTCTAAGCCATGTCATCTGTGCTGTCAGGGTCACTCAGGCCGCTGCCAGACTGCAGCTCCTTGTGTCTCCTTTTTTGGTATTTTCATGCAAATTCTTTTGCTAGTTGGGGTTTAGTCCACTTTTGTATCCTTCTCTTCAAGTCTCAGAGGTCCAAGATTATCTTCTGTGTCTGTGTTAATTGATTTCTCTTTTATTTGTTGAAGAGCATCTGTGCAGTCCTTCTGCCTAGTCCGCCATCTTGCCGGAACTCCCCAATCTCACAATTTTCTTGATTTCTTCACCATATAGAAGCTCTGTAACTACATTATTTTTTCTCTCTTTTTGGTGTGTACTTTTCTTCATATACCAATTGATTTCTCTGGTTCCCCGTTTATGATCTTGTAAGTTTATTTTGTTTTGGATATTTCTAGAACTATGTTGGTTTCTGAGTTATGTCATCATGTATTTTAATCATTGGTTGTTGTTTGCTGTTGTTGGTTCTCTATCAGAAGGACTCCCTTTAGTATTTCTTATAAGGTTGTTCTGATTTTAGCAAATTCCCTTAATTTCTGCTTATCTTGAAATGTCCTAACTTCCCCATTATATTTTGGGGACAATTTTGCTGGGTATATAATTATTGGTTGGAAGTGGTTTTCTTTCAGGGTTTTATATATATATCATCCCATTGCCTACTTACCTGTGTGATTTCTGCTGAGAAAACAGGGCTTAGTGTTATTGGTCACACTTTTAACTTTTCCTATGATGCTTTCAGGATTCTTTCTTTGTGTTTTGTATTGGTAAGTTCAATTATGATATGTCTTGGTGAATTTCTTTTGAGGTCTATCCTGTTTGGGGTTCATTGAACTTCTTAAATGGGTATATTCTCATCATTCATCATATCAGGGAGATTCTCTTCCAACAAATCTTTCAGAATTTTCCCTGTGGTTTTATTTATCTCTTCCTGTTCTGGAATTCTGATTACACATAGGTTATTCCTCCTGATTGTATCCAACATGAATCTTGGGCTTTCTTCCTTTTGTTTTGATTTTTTTTTTTTTTTTCTGATTTATCCCTCAAGAAAGTAGTATTGAGGTATTTGTCTTCAATCTTGTTAATTCTGTCTTCTATTGGTTTGATTCTACTCCTTTGTCTATACAATGTGTCATTTATTTCTGAAATCTTAGTATTGATCTTCTGGATATCTATTTACTGTTTTTGTGTCCTTTATATCTTTTTTTTTTTCTTTTTTGTCAATTTGTTCCTGCATTGTTTTCCTAAATTGTTCTAGATTTTTTTCTGTGTTTTCCTTAATTTTGTCAGTGTTTCCCTTTCTTTTCAGTGTTTTCCTCGATCTCTCTCTCTCTCTCATTCCATTGAAAATACCTAAATATAATTATTTGGATTTCCTTATCAGGGAGCTCCAAATCAACCCAGGGTTGATTTCTGGGTTTGTATCCTGGTTCCTTTGTTTGGGCTGGAATGGTCAATCGTCTCTGAGACATTGCAGTGTTGTTGTATTTATGTTTAATTTGTGTTTGTGTGTTGGTGTGACTTGCCCAATATTTTTTTGTTTGTTTTGATATATCTGTGTGAGCAGGGTATTGTGCTTCTTTATTAGCTAGTTGTTAGCACTTAGGCACTCACCACCTGTCTCCTGTTGGGTGTGATAGAGAATAAAATTGTGTGCACAGATCTCCAGTAATGGTTCATAAAGAGCAGCTGAGAATGAGTTGAGTTGGTATCAGCCACCGTCTATCACTGGTCAGTTGGTGCAAATGCAAGTGGTGGCCCACACTCAGTAGGTCAGTCTGCAGGATGTGTAGGTGTGGTTGAGTTGTTTGGAAATGATTTCTGTCTCCCACTCAGTTAGACATAAATAAATAAATAAATAAATAAATAAATAAATAAATAAATAAAAGAGAATAAAAAATTCAAACTGCATAAACAAACAGATCACAAGAAAGAAAGGCAACAGATGAGAAGAAACATTTTAATAATATATTTTAAAAAGACAAAAGAAAGATAATGAGAAAGAGAGAGAGAGAGAGAGGGAAAGAGAAACTCTATCTAGGGAGTGGGGAATGAGAGAAAAGACCAAGAGTAGAAGAATAGTAAAGAAGAAATGGGAAATTTGAAAAATGAATAACAAAGAATGGGAAGAACCAAAAGAAAGAAAAAAAGAAGGGAACAAGGAAAATAAAAGAGGAAAACATAAGCAACAGGGACGGGAAAGAGAAAATTAATTAATAGGAAGAAATGAGGAAGATAAAAATAATAATTTAAAAACATACCAAAAAAAAAAAAAAAATCCTGTGAATCGTAGGGCAGAGCACCCAGGTTGTGTCAAGGCACAGACCTGGATGAAATTCTTCCTGGTCAAGAAGGTGGGTGAAGGCAAGGGATGTTAACACCTTTGTTCACCAAGAGGGTTTGGGGAATAAGAGTAACAAGAGAAATATCTCACCTTTCTAGTGGTCAGTCTCCCGTGTAATTGCCCATGCTATCCTCAGCAAGCAGAGCTTATTCTTAGGTTATATCAGAACATTACTTGCACATTTCAAAATGGTCATGCCACTTGCAAATATTCAAAATGGCTGCACCCTCAGGACAGCCAGCTGTCCACAGGTCTGTTTGTCTTCTTCTTCACTGTTTTCCTTCCTGGTTGTTAGGCATCAGTGTAATCCTTGTCCATACAGTCCTTGGTGAGCAGAGCTGATTCTTAGATTGCTATGGGGACAGACTTGGAAATATTCAAAATAGCTGCATCCTCAGGACAGCTGGCAGTCTACAACTCCATTTATCTCCTTACTCACAGTTTTCATTCAGGTTCTTCTACTAGTTGGTATTTAATCCACTACTTTATCCTTCCTTTCAAAGCTCAGGATTCCAGGGTCGTCTTCTGTATCAGTTTCAATTGGTTTCTCATTACTTTGTTGTAGAGGGTCTGTGCAGCTTGTCTGTCTATTTTGCCATCTTGGCAGAACTCCTCTTTTCTGATTTGATCTTCATAGCTACTATGTCAAGTAGAGATTAGTGTCCTATATTATCTGATAAGGAAATAGGGATTCAGAAAGGAGAAGAAGGTAGTCCATGGGAATCCAGAAAGTAGCAAAGCCAGGATTCTGATTCCAAAGTCTCTTCTATATCTCCATTTTGCCTTGTAAGTGTGATGTGCCTATGCCACAAAGGTGATTTTGTATTGAGTCTAGGAAGCCCATTCATGAATATTTACTGAATATTTCCTAAAGACAGATGGGAGGCTTGGCTAAAGAACAGGTGCTTTAGGAGGGCCCTGGCCCTGGAGATGTAAGACACAAAAGTAGTGATCACAGAACTACCCTAGGATTCCTGTTTCCTGGTGTTTGGGTGGTGATATCACAAGCTGCAATATTTTTTTTGCAGAAAAGTGGCACATGGAAAGCTGCCTTCTTGTAGCCCCTTTTTACTCAAGAGAGATGAGGTCCTGTACAAGATTAGTAATCATATAATATTTCATTGTCCTTATTGGTAAGAAAGCACCAAATAACTCTTGACTCCTATTAGCTCCTTGTCCTGGGCCACTCCTTCAACTCTACCAGAGGAGGCTGGTGCACTCTCTGCTCCCTGACCTCTAATACAGGGCATGAGGTGAAGAGGGGTGGGGGTAAAGGTGGGACGGGGGGGTGCTGTACTTTCTCTGCCCTGACTTCCAAGGCAGGGTGGCCAGTGGTTTGAACTACTGGCTTTCAAGACCACAATGGCTGGCTTTCAAGGACTTATTCTCCCAAAGTCAAAATTGATACCTAATCTATTGGGTCCTTCCTGTATAATCAGCAGTTTAACTGTCCTCCCACTCCCATTTCTGTTTTGTTTTCTCTCCTTCATTTTGGGTAATAATAATTTTCTATACTATTATTTGAATATAAGAGACCTTCCTCAAAATTTCTACCTAAGAAGCAGGAAATGTAGTATCCTGAAGAATAAATTTAAGTTTTGTTTATTTGTTTGTTTTGGGTTTTATTATTCATTTATTTATTAAAATAAATCTCTGTTCCACTTGATTATGCTGTTGAAGAATTGCCTTCTTTTATTTTGAATCTATGTCTTAGAAAATGGTCTTGGTATTCCTGAGCAGACCCTTCCTGGGGTCTCCACCTTCACTCAGCTCCACTGAACTCCACACACCTGCAGGACTAGCAATGGAAGCATTCCTTCACTGGCTTTCATCAACATGTAGCTGTGAAAGTCATATGTAACTTCTCTCCCCTGTCTTGTTTCACAGGTTTCCTGGAACATGAACACCCCTCTTATGAGGACAGTATTATTTGCAACTTACTATGGAAATGTAATGAAACTTTATGACCAGTACATTGTGATACCGAGGTGGGTAACATAGAGATTTTTCAAAAAGACTTATTTTCTAGTTATCTGACTTTGGGCAAAAGTTCAATAGTTTCTAAGGCCCTTGTGCTGTTTTATTGAGTCAGGATAATGATGTTTTCTGTTTCAGTTTATGATAATTATAGAAGGGGAAAAGGAAAGAGGAGCAAGTCCATACCAACCTGCATGGCAGGAGTAGGCCAGACCCATGACTCTGGGTCAGGAGGTGTTGGGGGTGCCCTCTGAGACTATAGCAAATCAAAGGAGGCATTTGCACTCTATAGAAGCAACTGGTGCTCCAGCTGATTTTTACTCAGTCAGAATAAAGAGTCAGATGGAAAGGTCTTCTGATTTTTCAAGAGAAAAATGAAATTATGACTGTTGATATGAAATCAGCAGATGTTTAAATACCAGGAAACTAATCCATTGAAAAATACTGCTAGGTATGGAAATATGTGTGAGGGCCAACTCTGGTATGCACTATTCTGAAAGAAGAAGGTGGAAGCTGTGGATAAGATTGTGTATCTTCTTCCTGGGAGGTGGTCCTTCTTTCTTGTCAGGGACTAGACATCACAAAGCTTGATTTTCTGGGGTGGTGGCCCAAAAACCATGGCCTGGAGACACAGTGGCAGATGAGCCTTTTGGCAAATTCTGAGCCCTCTGTTGTGCACTACTTTGGGTGTCTTCACTACTAGTCCATGGCACAAGAAGTCCTTGGCAAAAGGTTTCACCATCAAGTCTCACCTTAAAATTATCAGGCTAGTTGTAGAGAAATGATAGCCCACAAGTGACATTGAAAGCTCTGAGGCTTGGTGTTATCAGAAGATCTCAGGGCTGAGCTGAGATGGCCAGTACTCCTAAAGCGGACATCATGATGCCAGTTAGTGAATTCCTGAGTGCCTGGGAAGGCTTCTGTATGGCTTCTTGGAGATGGAACAATACAGTACAGGGGTTATTGTGTGGATTAAGTGGAAACAACTGACTCCCTGTTTTCCTGTTTCAGAGTTTTGCAACAACATTAATGAGATTATGTCCTCAAAACTTGCATTTCTGATAGGAATATATGCATATGATCAGGTTTTGGGTAATGTGAAGAAATAAGAGGTTCATCTGGAAATGAAATTGGTTAACTTAATCATCCCCTTTGTTCCTGAGTTGATATGGCCAGAGCTCAATTTTCCTGACAAATTCAAAGCCTTTCTGAGGGGGAGAGTAAAAAGTGCTTCACACAGTATATGTTAATAATAACAAAAGGAAGAGGACTCAGTCAGAACTCTGCTCCAAGCTTTGTCAGAATAAAGTCTAGGTAACCTATTCAGACACTAATTCCTCATTTTATACCAGCTTCTGTGTTCTAGTCATGACAAAGATTTTGGAGAGAATTGTTCATTCCAAGGAGTGCACAGCACATCCCTCAGCAAAAAGACAAGAACACTTTATTCCTACTTCCTCTCGTGAGAACTGTCATTCAATCGAAGAGACTTCTGAGCCAGGGCATCTTCAGGTTAACATCCTAACTTGTGGGGCTTTCATTTAACTGAACTCTGGAGGTCTCAGAGGCTCTTACATCCTTCAAGGGTATTGAAAGCAGAAGCAAGTGTGTCAAACACAGGTACCTAGTGAAGCTTGAAGAATCTAATTTTATAGACAGCCCTCTCCCTCTAAATGTAAAGGGATTCTGCTTCTGCTGAGAGGGAAATCAGATTCATTTCAATCTTGAGCTCACCACAGTTTCTAAACCAAATAGATGTAGTTGGAGTTTGTTTTTTTTTCCCTGTCATTACCACTCTGTCTAGTATTTTTATTTTAAAAGATGTGCATGTAGACTCAAGCAAAGTAAGTATTATTGGAAATATTGTGCTGGATGATATCATTTAAATGAGCAGTATGCTCATTCTTAGTAAAACACACAAAACTAGCCAGACCTAGAAAATTTAATATTGTCTACAACAATAATAAATGTGGCACATTTTCACAACTGCTTGCAGACATCCAGGTGTTTTTGCACATGCTATGTGACTGAAATTTGAATAGGGCTTCCAAGTTGCTGTATTTAGTGATTGATTCATAATTCAGTCTTTATGCACAAAGGGTGGTCCGGAATGGTTGCTGATTAAATGCTCAGTAAATATTACTTGAAAATAAGCCAAAATGGAGCTTGTTTTGATGCTAACTTAATTTTTTATGTAGAAAGATGCATAGTGAGTTGAAGTAACAGTTTCTTAGGTTCTGCGACTCAATTTGCCAAATAGAGGATTAGATCCAGCCCCAAAATATACCAGGGACTAGGCAGAACATGTTTTGTACTACATCTATGTACCTTTGGAATGGATCTAATGTAATCCTTTCAAGAACACAAGACTTTCCCTGTGGGTTAAAGGCTAGTCTCTGGAAAGAGATGGATGTGGAATTATTAGGTTCCTCAAAGCTAGGAAATGTCAGAACCTAGATTGTAACATGCCTATCATAATAACTAGTTGTATGCTTTTTAATTGCTTGAGCTTTATTTTTAAAATTGTTAAGAGCAGCTAGCTCACTGCTGCAGACATTTTCATGCAGCCTCTGGGGCCAGCCATTAGAAAAAAAGACAGTGCCTCTCTTGGGTTCCTATTCTGTACGAAAACTTATTTTCGTCTCCAGCTTCATACAAAGGGTCAGTGTCAGCAATGTATGAGCACATACATGGAGGAGGGGTGGGGATCTAAGATGCTTGCTCTGTGTGGATGCTTCCCATGTGCCTGAGGTCCTGGGGCTGGGTGAGGCCACAGCAGCTGGTGTGATGGAGAAGCTGAAAGGATTAGATGGCAGAAAGAGATTCAGTTAAAATTCTCAGCAGTTGCTTGAACATGTCTCTTTGGTAGCCACAAAGTCAGAGAATGTGGGACTGTGTGTGTTTTCTTTTTCGTCACCCCCACTTCCCCTTTTACTTCCACCAAATGCAAATCAATAGATGTGTATTCACAGCCTAACAAGATGTCAAAGAGAGAAGAGTAGCCTTTTCATTCAGAGAAGGAGAAGGATGCAGGAAGAGAAAGGCCTCTCCACATGTGGAGGGAAGGAGGACAGGAAGTGGGAGGGGGAGAGCATAAGGAGTGGAGGAAAAGCAGGGGAGAGCAGATTTCACAGAAGAGGACAGTGCTCAGACAGAAGTTTGGAGGGGGACACCTGGCCACACTTTTCTCTCACACACAGTGTGGCATCTTTGACCTTCCTGTGCTTCACCTATGAAAGGGCTAATTACTTTTCCCACTATACAGGATTTTTCAGCTCTTGGTTAAGAGCTCTTCCGGGGGGAAAAAATTACAAAGGTAAAAATCTAGTGTCATTTTCTTTAAAATGTAGGTAATATTTTATCAGGGATTGCTGAGAAAAGGCTTCATGATGAGCTTGAATATTATAATTACTTGATGAAATCTAGTCAGTTTCTGGGTTGTGTGTAACTAGGGTTAAATTTATGTGATTAATATTAAAGATCATTCATGTTGGGACTGGATGATGGGAATGTCCTCAGTGTTAGGATACATAGGTCCTAGTCCTGGTTTCTTCCTTCAATTGTTAGTTACCGGAGGCTTATTTATTTTATTTTATTTTTTATCTCAACTGTTCTATCTGCAAAGTGGGACTAATTAATCCTTCTTTCAATATTATCACAAGGATGTGAAATAAATAGCTACACAAATTCTTCATTTTTCTGAAGAATGCCACTGGGGACAGCTCCTTCTACTCAGCGTGAAATGGGCAGATAATTTATTTTGTGAAGGAATTAAAGAAGAAAGACTATGTACTTAACTACCCTAGACTTGAGGTGTATAGAATTGAGGCACCGTATTGCACCTTTTTGAAAATAGAGATTGAGGGAAATTCTCAGTCCTTGCTGTGGAAGCACACTGTACTCTTCTTCCAGAAAATGGAAACCTTCCCTCTCCTCCTGGGCAGGAGACTGGAGGACTCCTCTTTGGACAGAAACTTACCACAAATATTGTCTGTTGGATAAAAGAGTCCCGAGGAAATGACCAGCTTATTAACGATAATCTTTAAAGGATCTATTGGGGGTGGGGGGAGAAACCACTGCCAAACACAGAAATTCCAATCAGTCTTCTATTGATTTACTCTTAAATATGGAAGGATGACCAAAAATCACCACATATTTGAGACAGCTTTTTTTTTTTTTTTTTCAGTACATGAAAGACAAAGACCAAAACAAATAAGCAGGATAAAAACAACAAAACAAAAATAAAAAAAACTGGGGGTAAATAATACTGGGAGCAAACAGAAACTTTAAAAAGTCTGTAATTACTCTTCAGAAAGATATGAGAAGACATTGCAATCATGGAATGAGAATAAAGCACCATAAAAAAATAGGCAACAAGGAAAAACTGCTTGAAATTTAATAAACTGAAAGTAAGCATTTTGAAAAATCAGTAGAATTAGAAATTTGAATCAAAGGCATATCCCAGAAAGTACAAATAAAAGATAAAGAGATTTTAAAAAGAGGAGAAAATATAAGCAAGTTAGAGTATAACATCTATTTAATGGGAATTCCAGAAACAGAAAGCAAGTCAAAAAGAGGGGAGAAAATTTCAAAGACATAATGAAAAAATATATAATAAGTTCCTGGAATTGAAGGACATGCATTGTTCATATTAAAGGACAGAAAACAGATCCACTTTAAGAAATATCATTATGAAATTTGGGGAAGCAATGGATAATGAGAATATTCTAAATGTTTACTGAGATAAAATAAGGTGATATCACACACAAAGAAAAACAAATTAGCATGCATCAGACTTTTCAACAGCAATGTTTAAACTTAGGAGAAAATGGAGAATTGTGGAGGGAATATTTATTTTCATCCTAGAATTTTATATGCAGCTGAACTAACTATACATAGTCTAAATGAGGTTAGAATTAGGTCATTTTCAAAAACACAAGATCCACTCAAGTTACATCTATGTATGCTTTTTCAGCTAACTATTAAAAAATGCCACCAGTCATGTGTCACACTGTGGTGGCTTGTGTGTTGTTGTGATGCTGGAAGCTATGCCGCAGTTATTTTCAGTACCAGCAAGATCACCCATGGTGGACTGGTTTCAGCAGTTTCCAGACTGATACAGAGCAAGAAGAAGGATACAACTGTCCATTTTCTGAACAAAAAATTACCCACTGAAAACCTTATTAATAGCCCTAAAACATTGTCTGATATAGTGCCAGAAGATGAGCTCCTCAAGTTGGAAGGCACTGAAAATATGACTGGGCAAGAGGTTCTTCCTCAAAGTAGAGTTGACCTTAATGATGTGACTAGAGTAATGCTTTTGGGACCCATTGATGTGGGATGGCTCAAAAGGAGAAGAAACAGCTGCAAACAATCATTAATAAGTGGAACATGGAATATATGAAGTATGATTCTATGAATATTGGGAGTGTTTAGAAATTAAATGGAATGCATAAAGAATGCTCCTTAGAAGTGAGAATGACCAGACTTCTCTTGTATCTTGGGCAGGAGGAACCAGTCCCTGGAGAAGGCTATCATGCTTGGTAAAGTCAAGGGTCACCAAGAAAGAGATCCTTGCCAAGATGGATTAACACAGTGGCTACAACAATTGGCTCAAGTAAGGCAATGGTTGTGAGGATGGCACAGGACTGCTCAGTGTTTAATTCTGTTGTACATAGGGTCACTGTGCATTGGAACCAATCCATGGCACCTAACAACAGCAACAACATTAAAAGATGTGTTGCATTAAAACAAGGGCGATCCCAAGAAAGAGGAAGTTCTAGGATGCAGAAAACAAGGGTCAGGCACAGGACAATCTGTGCTCTTTTTAAAGGAAAGGCCAGATGACAATTGAGGAGCAGGGGGCTAGGGTGGGAGCATGGGATACTTAGAGGCTGCAATAAGAATGTCTTTTAAAATTTGATGCTAATAGAGTACTAGATTTATTCAATTATATTGAGAGGAATTTTTGATTCTGGAGGAAGTTTAGGAAATTTAATGGTAAGTCCATAGAAATAGCAAACATTATTCCAGGAAAAGCAAAAATTGCACAAAAAAGATGGTATTAAATTAAACACTACAATTCCCAAACTGAATATTGATATAATAAAAAAAAAATTGTGATATATGTATATTGGAATGCTTGGAGGGAGGAGAGGTGTGAGATTTGGTGGGAAACAAGGCTAAATCCTCATCTGGAGCAAGAATCAATTAGATAATGTTAAAAATAGTTAAATCAAGAAATAGAAGAATGAGCACTTTTTTTTTTTTTTTTTGGATTTGGTAAGTTGTTTTTAATCTTAAACTTTTAGTATTAGTAACTTGATAACTTTTTAAATTTACATTTTAATCAAAATAATATATGGCTTATCAAGTTACTAATACTAAACCACAAAGGTGGTTATCACCCTGGAAACTCTAAAATAAATCTTTGTGATGGCTTTATGTAAAAGCATCAAAGATCCTTGAGGCACCATGAAAAGATTTCAGTCTTTGATTCAGATCTGAGTGTGAATCTTAGCTCTGCCAACTTACCTGTGTGGCCTTAGGGAAGTCACTTTACCAATTCTAGCCTCAGTTTACAAGGTCACAATCCACACTTGGCAAGATTGGTATGAAAAGTAGACATAATGCATATCTACTACTTAGCAGGGAAATAGGAACACACTGAGTCTTTCATAGATCATATTTATCATTAAGACTGCCATGGGCACAACTAAGATATTTCATGAATATATTATAAATTTGAAGAAGTGTCAGGAATGGATGCAAGCCTGAGCCTATTGTAAGCAAGTCCCTAGGACGGCAGAAGGATTTACTTCTCCAGTGGTAAGCCAGACATTTAATAAATGATTGCTTCTGTGAGCAAAATGGCACCTTTGTGGTTTAATGGAGTTAATGTGCCTTCTAGAGTCCTTAACTTCCTCTTGGGGAATCACTTACAGCTTGGGAGGTTCCAGTTCATTTTGGAATATTTAGAGCTAAATGAAAGAGTTGAATTTTAATGTGTAGTATTTTATCATCTTTCTCTTTTCATATTTTACAGGAAAAACTGTTACCATATCTAACATTTTATTACTCTTTGTCCATCGGTCAGGCTCTGAGTGCATCGATTCATCACCAGGATGCTAGTTACCATGGAGTTGATTTCAGCATAAGTTTGGTGAATATGAATTGCACTAAAGAGCTTTACTGTCTGCACAAGTCAAGTTCTTAGCTTGGGCTTTCATATGTACTTTCTTTTCTGCCAGGAACAAACTCAACCTTCTTTTCTCTTGAATTAACCCCTATTAGGATCCCAGCTTATAAGTCTCTTCATTAGGCCAGGCTCCCCAAACTTTCCTAATACTCTCCAAACACCTCCAACACACATACTAGGGGTGCTATCATTGTTTGATGCTTGCCTATCAACCTATGATTTCTCTGCAAGCATTTATCAGAAATATAATTAGTTATCCAAGTAACGGTGTAACATGTGCCCACTAAAAATGCCAGTGTCTTCGAGTTGACTCTGCCTCATAACAACCACCTGTGTGTCAGAGTAGAATTGTGCTCCATAAGATGTTCAGTGCTGATTTTTTGTAAGTAGATCACCAGACCTTTCTTTTGAGGTGACTCTGGGTGGTTGTGACTCCAAACACAAACCTTTTATTTCAAAGACAACTGCATTAACCATTTGTACCACCCACGGACTCTCCTACATGGTTAAGGACAGACTCTTTTTTCTTTTTAAATCTTGCTTTCCATTACATTTGCTCTACATTATACATACTAGGTATGCTCCTGCCCCAGAGCAGGCACATAATGAATATTTATTTCATGAATGAATGAATAGTTAAAGTGCCAAAGGCAATCTCTTCAGTAATGCAGTCCTTTTGTATAAACAAGAAAAAAACAGTGGGTCAGAAGGGTCTTTGCATGTCTCACCCAAGGTCACAGAAGAGCCAGGACTCAATTCTGAATCTCTGGTGGTAAGGGCTCACCTTTCACTTCTAGTTTCCTAGGACCTTTGGTGAAGGACCCAGCCTTTGCTAGCCTCTCCTCATTTCTCAGGAGCTCTAAAAAGCCAATTACTTCAGTTGAAGAGGTTTGCCTCACAATTATCCCTGGTCCAGAGGAAAACAGTGTAGGCAGAAGTAAAAGTGTGACAATCAACCTTATCATATGATTGCTTGGTTTTGGTTGGTTGTTTCCCTACCTTATTGCTATTTGAATACAGTTTTTATTATTTTTTATTTTATTGCTTTAAAGGAAGAAAAAAAGATTCATAGAAGATATAAAATTGTGTATTATTTACCCCAGAGAAGAGAACACTCCCCCTAGTAAATATGCATTGAAGCAGCTTTATTTTTATTTGTATTTATAGGATGTTTAAATAGACCCAGTAGACCATAATATCTCTCTTCAGAGATGGTGCCATCTATTGATTAAATATGCCTTTATACATTTCTTCTTCTATTTTTTAAAATAAAAAAGACATATGTTTTAATCACATAATAGACTTAGAAGAAATGATCAGTAAAAATACATATTTATTAGTTTCCTTAAGAAAGATTTTATTAGACATATAAATTTTTTTAAATATTTTTTTATATACACTGGTGTTTGTCAAATGTGAATTTAATTAAGAGGTGCAGTTTGCAAGTATTTGTGTGTATTAGGAAAGCAGTTGGCAGAATAAATTAGATGTTTTAAAGAAATATATAACTGACAGGAAATAGTGAAAGAACATACATTTTGGAATGAAAAGATCTAGATTTTTCTGCCACTTATAGTTAACTTTGGAGAAAGGACTTGGGAATTTATGTTACCTGGTATATTTCTTTATCCATAAAATAACAATATCAGTATGGCTACAATGAGAACTAAATAATAAAGTTCCTAGTATTGTGCCAAATTCAGTAAAGGTTAATGTCTGTCCTACCATTGCTCAGTGAGAGATAATGTACCTGAGAATGTGTCAAGGAGGGTGCCATATATATCGAGTATCCTCAGATCCCATCATTATGCTTAGTGCATAGTTGGTACTCAGGGAGTGATAGTTGAGCACAGCTATACAAATAGATAGATTCAAGAGCTTGGCCTGTTCCTAAGCTGCCTATTCTTCTCCTCCTCTTGTGATTAAGCACACTGGAGATGAGGCAGGCCTGGCTTTATATCTGGATTTCACTCTTGAACCACTCTGTAACTTTGGGCATATTACTTAAACTATTTTAGTTTCAGTTTCTCCATCTGTACGGTGAGGGTAATAATGCCTATGTTTTCAGTTTGTTGAGAAGGTAAGTAAGGAATATCTAAGGCAATAATGATACATGGCACATTAATATTCAACAAAATAATAGTGTTCAACATTATAATTTATCTTTAGAGAGACATTAGTTATGAGCAATCTCTTTGGAAACAAATAAATTTTTAAAAAATTGGATTTGAATGGTACAGTGGTTAAAAGCCTTTGGCTGCTAACCCAAAGGTCAGTGATTTGAACCCCCCAGTCACTCCATGGGAAAAGATGAGGTAATCTGCTTCCATAAAGATTTATAGTCTTGAAAACCTTATGGAGCATTTCTACTCTGTCCTATAGTGTGGATTTGCTTTGAAATTAGGTCCATGGCAATGGCTTTGGAATTTTTTGATTTAACTAACTAGTTGTGTGACCTTGGATAAACTTGAATCTGTTTCTCCACTGCTCAAAAAGGCAGAATAGTACCCTTCTTAGAGGATAAAGGTAGAAATTAAATGTGACATGTTAAAAAATCTTTGCCCCCAGAGGGTGACTAAATGATACCTGTTATCATTTATTATTTATAAATGATAATAATATTATTATTTGTATATGAAGTCCTCTGACATCATCTCCTACTAATTCTTCTGTTCTATACACAGTCCCCTTCTTTTCTGTTTCCACAGTCACCATCCAGTTCCAGAATCAATTACACCTAGGCAATGGTCTAGTACTAATGCCTCTACCCATCCTATGCATTTCACTCAGATGAATTTCTATAAATTAACTCGACTCATTCATATCACTCTACTGCTCAAAAAAGTTTACTTTTTACAGCAGGAGTACAGAATGTCCAAATATCACTAGTATAGAATTCAAAGCCTTTTATGCTGTCACTTATTTTTTCCATTCCCTATTCCTCACCCAAAGGAGCTCTGGTGGTGTAGTGCCTAAAGCATTTGACTGCTAACCAGAAGGTTGAGGGTTCAAACCCACCAGCCACTCCATGGAAGGAGGACTGGACAATCTATTTCTGTAAAGATTTATTGCCTCGGAAACCCAAAGGGGGTTGCTATGAGTCTCCCAATTTCCCCTGAAGGATGTCTATGTGTAAGGCACACACTGTTGTGTTCCCCTCTTGAGTCTTGGGTCTCATTTTCCTGCCAATCTGATTCCTTCCCCACTTTATGCTAGTTCTGTTCTCTAGTGGATTCAGCCCCTGGTGAAGTTCTTCTGTACTTCTTTATGGATTCACAGATCAATTTGGTTTTAACATGCTTGCAACCATTGGCCCTACGGAATTTGACCTTTTTACTTGGTATATATGATTCCTGTTATATTTTAAGTATATTCACAAATATGTTCATTTTTAATGAGTTCCTTCAAATATATGGTATATCTTTTATAGATATGGAAAAATCATATTCTTCACAGTTCCAGCCTTGTAAAAAGGACTTTAAATTGAGTAGGAACTTCATAAGTGTCAGTTGATAATACCATAGTAAGTTTTCTACTTTACTTGTAAGTTTGGTTGACTGTTGTTTGTAAAAAGGGAAGCAATCTATTGTTTTTCTTTTTTCTTTTGTAGAAAGAGAGAAGCTCAGGTATAACTAAATAACTTGTTCCAATAGACTGCAGGCATGGCTGCTTAATAGAAAGTGTACATTTTACAGTGGATCTGGGTTAGAATCCTGACTCTCATTGGTTGTGTGGCTATTAGCCAGTTGCTCCAGCTCTCTGAATTTCAGTATCAGTTTATTAAAATCCAGGTTGGTGATGCCTACTTAGTAGGGCTATGGTGAGGATCAATACATACAATACATATCAATACCTGCCACTTGTTGTTATTGTTGATAAATGCCATCCAGTCGGACCCAACTCATAACGACCCTTCCTTGGACATAGTAGTAGGCAAATAGGAGAGCATCAGGAGTGCTTAGGAGAAGGAGAGAAGGATGCTCTCACCTGAGGTCATTGTTCACAGACAACAGTCTGTGCACACACTTTGAGCTGGGCAAGCATATAGAGTCTTTGGAGGACACCCTGGGGCAGAAATAATGTTCTAATACATCTGTCCATTTCCGTCAATATTGCCTAGGCCTATCCTTATCACAGAGCCTCCAAGTTAAGTGGTACAAATGTAATACTCATAAGCATGCTTTGGGGGAGAAGCTGCAAAACATTTTAGAGATATTGAGCAGGGCAGGATTCTGCAGCACCTCACAGCGAGAAATTCTGTCTTCACAAATCACTGTGCCAGAAGAAGAACCAGACAAGACAAGAAGTCAGAAAACCAAAGGTATCCTTCAATGGCCTCCTCGTTGTGAAGATTTCCAATGACTTCAGCAAGTTTCATCCTCCTTGAGACCAAATCTGAATATATCTCTGCTTACACTGTAATCACATAAGTTGGTAGGGCTCCATAGCATCTTGTCTGGGTTGAATTTTTGAATACTCTAATTGTAAGGGACTGGTCAATTTGCTTTATATCCTTGGTGAAAAAGCCTCAATATATCCATCTTTCTTCTGGAAAAAACTGAATTGCTTGCAATGCTCTTAATGTCAGAAATGGTGAGTAAGATACAGACCTAAATGCCCTAGCACCTCTGTGGACCAGCAGATCTTGCTGCCTCACTGTCTGTGGACCAGGAAGAAGGAATCAGCTTGGGCAGTAGCCACATTTTAGCCAAGAATACCTTCCTTTCTTGTGATGCCGGTGATCTTTGTAGTAAGGCTTAAACTGGCCTTGCCAGAGCCCTATTGTCCACTGAGAAGCTCATATGTGTCCACCCTTGCCCCACAATTCCATACTTACTGAGATACCACACACACTGCTGGTCTTGCAGTGCACTGCTGTGTTCTGGATCAGGAGGTAAGGGCTGGGCTTCAACTCTCCTTCGAGTCAAGCCTTCAAAATAGGAAAGTGCCTGTGTGTCACTCAGGAGAGTGGAGCCAATGCGTGCCTGGGAGGCGGTCGGCTCTGAGCCCTGTGCAGATTGGTGCTGATGATTCTTACCAGTTGTGTGTATGTGCAAGAAAAAAACAGCCAGAGACGTTACTGCCTGCTCCCATCTCCCTGGCGCGCTCTCTCTTGCTCCCTCTCTCTTCAGCTCTCTTCCTTTCCTTGCAAACACTGGATTTAAATCTGCTCAGAATTCAGCACAGAGAAAGGCAGCTGCGGTGGCAGCAGCAGCAGTAGCCAGCCCAGCTACCAAAAGCACCTCAGCCCAAGATGAACCATCCTGCCTGCTGGATCTTCTTATCTGTAACAACTGCCCTACTCTTCATCCCAGGTATCTAGAAGGGTTTGTTCTTATCGGGGGAGGGGGAGGGCAGGGGGTTGAAGATGCTGGATCTGGGGAGGGATGGGGAGATGGGAGCAACGACAGCCAGGAGGAAGAGAGGGAATGTGAGATGCAGTGAATGAAGGGGCAGAATTGCTGTGTGCAGGCGCACACGCCAGCTCCTCTGGCTCACATGCACACACACTGGCAGCAATGGGATGCTCCATGCTCAGGGCACCAGTGAGCTGGATGCAAGATCTGCTCCATGCTGGGAAGCAAGAAAGATACCAACTGTCATTAACCAGTTGTGTCCCAGGGCTAGAAGAAGAGGGGTTTAAACTCTTCTTGGTCATAAATCCTTCTTGTATCTGTATTGGAACCTGCAAGATCTATGGGGCATCTATTTCTTTCTGTCTTGTCTCTGTTTTTAAATTGATCTGTACCTCTGCATCTCCTTATTTTATTTATTTTTTCTCTCTCTCCATTTTTTCTCTCTCCTTCCCTTGCCCCTCTCCCCTCTTCCCTCTCTCCTCTCTCCTTCTTCCCTACCAAACCCTCTCCTCTCTCCTTCTTGCCTACCAAACCCTCTCTTCCCTACTCTTTGGTACTTCAGCTTCCCCCCCCCCTTTCCATTTCCTTTGCTCATGCATTTCATGTCATCACACAGCCTTTCTCCACTTTTCACCCTTGTTTTACCCTTCAGCCAAATGGGCAGATGATGCCATTGAAATTCAGAACCTTCTCAGTTTCTCCCTCTTAATCCTCCCTCTGGAAATTCTGAATTCCCTTGAGAACATTTGGAATATCTATGCAGGGGACTGTCTGGGAAACTAGATTTACCTGAATTTCCTTGGCATCCTCCCTACCTTACCTAATGGTTTAACTGTGAGCAGTACTCCTTGGAGGAAAACAAAATCTGCAGTGACACAGGTAATATGCTGCAATCCTAGGGACAATCAGTTTAGTGGAAGTGTTGCAAAATTCAACATATTTTAATAGATTGGATAATTGCAAGCATGCTTTTCACAAGCAGACAATTGAATGCCTGCAGGTATCCCTCAAACAACGCTGAAGTGCCTGGGTGATTCTTGCCAAGATTCTAGGCAGCATCAGAGGGTTTCTGTACTAAACCCCACAGATTTCTTTCTTTCTTCCTTTTTTTTTTTTTTTTTGAATCCCTGCAGGTATCCCTCAAACAACGCTGAAGTGCCT
>NW_006921808.1:3993250-4006717 GCF_000298275.1 Orycteropus afer afer
GGAGTGGCTGGTGGATTTGAACTGCCAGCCTTCTGGTTAGCAGTCAAGTGCCTTAGCCACTATGCTACCAGAGCTCCCTAAACACACATAGACACCATAAATGCTATGATGCTTACACCTTATGTATCTTTATACAGTGAATACACACATTTTTATATTCAGAATCACTAAGTAAGGTGGGCTTTTTGTTGTTTGTTTTAAGACCTTAAAGCTTTGTGTATTTCTATGCTACCAAAGTGAAGTCAGGAAAATGGAAGTTTATTGGAGAGAATAAAGAGAGACTGTCTGAAAAGAGAAGAAATCAGAGTACAGAATGTTTTGTAACACTTCTTTTCAAATGCACTCTTTCAAGCAAGATTGGCTCTGCAAAAGCATGTTTGGGAGGGTATTTTTTTTTTTTAATGTGATTATTGTTCTTCTTTCAAATTCAAGCTTCAGGTCAGGGTCAGGAGGGGTTTCAGCAGGACAGCTGCACAGGAGGGGGGCAGTGTAGATAGAAAGGGCTCAGTACCTGCTTGAGCCTGATCTAGAAAGACAGATGAGTGCTTTGGGTCCTTGGTGTAAGAAGATAAACTTTCCTGCATATATATGCAAGTCTCTGGACTGGATAGACACTACTTGGGGCCTTCCAGCACCTCTTCCCCTTCCCCTATTCTACTGTGAGCCCGATGGGGATGGCAGTGGAAATCAAGACCTTTGCCCCCAAGAGAATTTGGATTCCCTTGAGCTTCCCTCAAGGCAGAGCTCTGAAAATCACACTTTGACCTGCAAGGGGAATGAGCCACTGCTGCTGCTGCTGCTGCTGCTGGTACATCACTGCAGTGCACCCTGATACCCTAAATCCAGCTCCACTGCACTGGGACAGGGGGCACCTTGCCTGGGGAGAAGCATCCATTTCTAAAGACGTCAGCTGCGTTGTTCAAGGGGAATGAGCCCAGTCTGCTGAGCCCCTTCAGCCCAGGGCAGTTAAAGCTTATGTGTTACTGGGAGGTGGTTGGTGTGGAGTGGGGTGGTGAGAAAACCTAAGCCTTCCAGGAAGGCAGGGCTCCTGGACCCTCCTTTGCATATAATCTGTCGCTTGGCTTGCTCTGATGGCTTCTTCTTTATGTTAATTACACCAGAAGTCTGGCCTAAGGGATTTCAAATACAGAGCAGGAAAAGTTGCTGTCAGAGGTGTAAGTAGAATGAAAAAAACATCATATCTTAAAGGGCTCCTATGGATATGGAACCTAGCTGGTCCTAAAAGTTATTATTAGCTGTACTTGAGCACTTGTAACTTTTTCCTATTGTTTTTGCTTCTCTTTTATCTTTAGACTTTTTTCTTGTTTTCAAGATGGTTTTTCTTCCAAAGGGGTAAATGCCAGCTCATTACCCACTTACTTTCCCTGAGTCTAAAGACAGAAGTTAATGTAGTAATGAAACCCTGATCTGCTTAGACCTCAAGGCCATTTCATTGCACAGTTTCTATTTCTTGGTAAAACATGTTTCCATCCCAGGATAATTTTAAGGCTAATGCTGTTGCCTAGTGCCTTCCAGGAGGAGACTGATGGCCATAAATGGCTTTCCTTACAGAATTCCTGTGATAGAAGGACAGTAACAAGTCAAGATGGTAATGAGCCCACATGAAGACAGAGCAAAGGGCATCGAGACGATTTAATTATCAAACCAGTGGCATAGGCCTAAGATGCTGTTGAGAAATCACACCCCAAGGGTGAGGGCATATCTTTTGTGTTAGGTAGGAGGGGAGACAGGTCTTTGCTGGACACTTTTGACTTTATATGAGAGCTCCTGGGGAAAGATGGACAGAATAGAGAGTAAGTCCAGGGAAAGCAGTTTTCAGGGAGAAGGGGCCACTGGCCTGATATCAGCCTCAGAGTCACCTGGGGATGGGTTAAAAATGCAGATTCCCCTTGCCAGCTCAGACACATATACTTTTAGCCAGCATCTCAGCTAATTCTCATGCACATTTAGCCCAAATTTAAAAAACATACTTTAAAATCACTGTCCAGCGCCTACAACGTTGAGTCAATACTTCTCTTCCTCCTGCCTTTTACTCCTTTGATTCTGAAAAATGGCCCCTTGGACATGGGGTGAGTGGATGCAAGAACAGATAAATTCAGTTCCTGCAGCACAGTATGGCCCAGAGACTGTCAGCTTAGTGATGGGGGATTAGGTTCTAATCTGGAGGGCTTTTATTCTCAAGTTTAGATCATTACCTCCTATTTGCTCCCTTCTCTGTAGCCTATCTTGTTTGCGTCTTCCACTGTTCTGAGATTCAAAGCAGGAGAAACATCCATGAGGAGTGTCCGTATACCTGACCAGGACTTTGTTGTGTCCTCAAGCATAAATCTGTGAGCCTGGTTTCACAGCTACAGCTGTACCTCCCATATCTTAATCAGGCTTTGCCCTATTAACTTCAGAAACTCCTGAATTTGGGTAAATCCAGCTGAGCTTTAGAGTTCTTCCTTCTCCTGTACATGCCTTCTTGCATCTTCCTTCAGGAAAGTGACCTTGGAACTAGGGCTCTTTGAAACACCATTGATATCTGGCTGTTTGGCTTTGAGGTAAAATACCCTCTGGTTTAGATCTGAGAGTAGGAATTCTAGGTTGTTGTTATGAGCCATCGAGTTGGACCCGACTCATAGCGACCCCTCCTTGGGTTTCTGATGCACTATCACTACTTAAAGTAGATTGCCCAACGTTCCTTCCAAGGAGTGGCTGGTGGGTTTGAACCGCCAGCCTTCTGGTTAGCAGTCAAGTGCCTTAGGCACTATGCTACCAGAGCTCCTAGGAATTCTATGTTGTTGTTGTTGTTGTTATGTGCCGTCGAGTCGGCCCCGACTCATAGCGACCCCTCCTTGGGTTTTCGAGGCAGTATCACTACGGAAGTAGGATTGCCCAACCTTCCTTCTGAGGAGTGGCTGGTGGGTTTGAACCGCCAGCCGTCTGGTTAGCAGGCAAGTGACTTAGCCACTATGCTACCAGAGCTCCTAGGAATTCTATAGTCAAGTTAAATCAACTCTTCTTCTGAGCAGCCCCCCCAATCTCACCATGTTGCAGAATCTGCTGAGATTTTCTGATTTGAAAGAGGAATCAAACAGGAGAATCATTACCTGTTGGGATAATAAAACCCACAGACTCACTAAAAGAGTTGTGAACCAGAGCTAGGTATCTGCTTATGATCAGACCTCATTATCTTTCTGCCACTCAGATTCTTGTCCCCTCCTCCTTACATGTTAATAAGATCAAACCACCTCCTATTGGCATTCAGCACTGGTCCAGTGGCAATGGCAGAGAAGGAGACAAGTGTAAGCTGCCTCATAAAGATCACTTTCTCAGTAGCCTGCAGCTGCACAGCATTCCTCAACCTGAGATTAATCAGAGATTCTGCATGGCCTGAAGTTCTCATGTCTTGCTTGTCCTATCTGCCTTGATGATTTTTCTCATTGTCAGCACCCTCTGCCATGTTCCTACAGCCTGGAAAATTATAGCAAGAGGTTACTTAAATAGCTAATTTTCACTTGGGCATGTTATTTATCACCTTGGCCCTGAGTCTCTGTGTCAGCCTCGAAGAACTACATCTTAAACCTGTGTCAGAACTTTTTGGGGCCAAGCTCTTAAACTAGGAAGCCTTACCCTATCCCCCTGAGCTGGCGTTGTGCTGAGAAGTGATACTCTAATTTTTGGGCTCTCTGCAGTTCACTTAATTGGCTTAAACCATTCATGGAGGCTCATTTAGCAATCTGTTGAATGCATTCCAATGATACATGTTTCTTGCTTCTGATTCAGAACAAGTAAAATCTTTGCTTAGGTGCTAGCAAGTTGATAATTAATGAATTTTTATCATAGAAAACTCATCTTGATCTCCTGATGCTAGGCCTGCTTGCTTTTAGGAGAAGGGAAGAGGGTATTCTTTTTTGCTGACAAAGGAAGATAGAGCTGTACTTTGTTCAGTGAAGTTGTGCTGATGATGAAAATTAGCAGAATACAATCCACCCAATTGCTTATTCAACAGTAACTTATGTAGGTTCTGATAAAACAAAATCAATTAGATTAGATACGCTGTTGCCTCAAGAAACAAAAATTCAATAATATAGAAAATGATTCAACTTGTTCCTTCTTTTTGACCCTCAATGAGAATATTCCTACTGGTCTTTAGTTTCCTGGGTTTTAGCTTCTTTGTTGGCATACTAAGGCAGTCTACACGGCCCCTTTGGTCTCTTGAAACATTGCAAAATTTTTGATGAAGTGCTTGGTACACAAATGTGTATATCAGACCTGGCAGTCGGTACTCAGAACTGTCTGATAGCTGATTTTACCTGTGGTCATGTTCAGCCCATGAGCTGGGACTTCCCTTGCTTTCTGGACAGGGCCCAGCAGCCTTAAAGCCCTGCCTGAAGATGAATTCCATCAGCCTGCAGCTGCCTGGGGCTGAGGAGAGAGGAAAGAAGGGAAGCACCCCTAGCATTTGTGTCAGTGAACTCAAGTGTCAGCCCACAGATGGCCCTTGGCTACTGACAAGCCAGGTTGTCAGGAGTGGTAGATGTTAGCACCTCTGGATGCAGAGTGGCACCTTCCAGAATGCAGGGCTGGACAGGTATAGGGGGAATAGGAAGGTTGGCAGGATCTTTGGACAACCAGCCACTCCTCAGAAAGAAGACTGGACAATCTACTTCCATAGAAATACCACCTTGGAAACCCAAGGAGGGGTCTCTGAGTCAGAACCAACTCAAGGCAGTGAGTTTGTTTGTTCTACTCCTTCACCACTCTGATCATGCTACAGATACAGAATTAGATCCTTTAGCACAGCTCCAGGCACTGGGACTCTATCCCTCCTAGCTTTTATCCTGCTGGTGGGATCCAAGACTTAGAATTTGTTGCTTAATCTGCAAGGCCTTTGTTGGTCTTGCATTTCTTTAAGAGATGGGAAAGTGTAACAGCAGGTTATGAATAGGTTCCCACTTGATAGATTTCTACATCATTCAACAATGTCAGAGACTGTTGTATTTGTAAAGTTCAGGGTAGGACTGAGAATGAAGCAGAAATAAATCCTATGAGGAATTTGAAGACAAATGGGCTGATTATTACCATCCCAAGATGGTAAAGAAGATTTCACACAGATGTGTGAATATGCATCCCTATCCTGTCTCCCTTTGCCCATTCCCCACTCATGTCAACACACACACTTTTGTTTCTCTCCAAGTCTATCCACAGCTCCTTGAGGAAAGTAAACCCCTTCCCTTGACTTCTATCTCAACCCTTCCAGAACACACAGCGACAGACTTCCAAATTTGGTGCTCTCCCTGGAGGGCACATATGGTGGCAGCCTACACTCCCTCTGTGCCAGACGCTGTAGCACATGGGTGTGTATTTCCTTCCAGCCATACATACATGCCACCTCTTCACTCATGTCCACCCACTTGCCCATGTACCCAGAGTTTGGGCTAGAGGCAGAGTCAGCACTTGTTTTCTTCACCTCCCTCCCACCCAAACCCCTTGGTGCTGAGAGGCCGGAGGTGCCCCTGCAGTTACTAGACTAATTTAATTAAATGTTTGCCAAATGCTTTGAGACACCCTTGGGCAATGTGCTGGGTAAGTGCAGAGCATTATCATTATGATGCAGTCACAGTTCCTTTAATGAGCAGAGACACTGTGCTGAGAGACCCTGGGAAAGGCCAGGATGAATGGATGTATTAGGACACAGGTCATTGATTAGAATAACTGTTTTATGTTTGTGGAAAATGATAAGAGATGGTAGATTTGCACTAGTAATCCACGTGGAAAAAACAACACAGTTGATATATCAAGGGACAGAGTCTCTAAAATGGCCTGAGAGGTCATTCTTGAGCCTTTATACCTATGGGACTTACAGATGCTATTTTACACCTGCAAGGTTGCTGGATTACACAAATAGTTAAGTCCTCAGCTGTTAACTAAGAAGTTGGAGGTTTGAATACACCCAGAGGCACCTCAGAAGAAAGACCTGGCAATTTCCTTCTGAAAAATCGTCCATTGAAACCTCATTGAGCAGTTCTACACTGAAACACATGGACTTTGTCACGAGGTGGAATTGACTTGATGGCAACTGATTTGGTTTGGTTTTGAGAAGTTGCTTAGTGGTTATACCAAGAATGACATCTTTTATGGTTTATGTGGAAAACTTATCTTTGATGTAATTTGTTTCTCTCCAAAAGAATGGGAGGTAAGCAGTGTTGGTATTACCCAATTCTGATCTTACATCTCCCTTGCTTAAAATACTACATAGCCTTTTGGTTGCCTTTAGAATAGAGTTCAAAATACATGACATGATCTAAAAAGCTATGATCTTGTCCGTGATTCCCTTCTAGCTTTATATCACATGTCTCTTCCCTTCTGGCTCTTGGCACTAGCCACTCTGTACTTTCTCAGTTTCTCAAACATGCCATGTTCTCTTCTTCTCAAGGAAGAAGATGATGTTACCTGATCATGGAAAATTCTTATTTTCTTATCATATTATATCTGGCTGAACATCCTTTCCATCCTTCAAGGCTCAGCTTATATGTCACTTTCCCAGAAAGGCATTTTTTTTTTTAACTTAAGGAAAGGCTAAATCCTTCTCCTGAGCTCTTAATCCATCTGTCTAGCCCCATCCACTACCCCTGAATCTTGCTCAAACATTTCTTCTGCTTTTTTATATCTTAATTTTCTCTCATTATTGGTCATGTTCCCCAGTTTTTTAAACATTGTCAAATCTCTTACTATTTTTTTAAAATGTTTTCTCCTTGTTGCTCTTTAATAACTCTCTCTCTCTATGTTTTAAATTGTGATTTGGATGGAAGTTTACCGAGCAAATTTTTTTTTCGATTCAACATCTCATACACATTTTATTTCATGACATTGATTACAATTCTTGCAACGCAACATCTCTCTTCCCACTTCTTGTAGTTACCTTTCCCCCATGTCCTTCTTTCTTACACATTCTTGCTCTCTGAGCTATCTCCCTGTGCAAATGCTGAACTTCTGATCTCCCATGGTTAATTGTTCTAAGGAGCATACCTATCTAGTGTAATTGTTCACATTGTAACACTGTCTGTTTGATTAGAAGCCACAGGAGTGAGTTCAATTCCAGGCCCAAAGGGTGATTAGGGACCAGAATTTGGTGGTTTCACTGATCTCTATCAGACCAGCAAGGCTGGTCTTATTTTATGATTTTCTCTTTCTTCATAACAAAACATTTTAATAGTACTCTACACACCCTATTCCTAATTCCTCGTACCTATTCGCTCATATCCAACCCACCAATCTAGCCTTCATTTTGTTAAAACAGTGATAGTGATGATGATGATGATATTAATCATAAGGTTCATAATAGGTATCATAATGATAACTTCTATGAGCTGGATATTAAAGTTATTCTAACAGCTTTTTTTTTTTTATTATTTTATTATTTTTTTTCCCTACTTACTACTTGGGAACTGTCTCTGGGTAAAGAAGAATTTCAGGGCATGTGTAAGTGGACTGCTTGAAAACAACTACTGTATCTGGAACATGACTTGAGGAATTTGGTCCTTAATAGTTCTAGTGACTTATGTACACTGAGAGTCCTTGTGAAACAGCTTAGGTCCATAGGGTGAGAATGGCCTGGGTCTATGAGTCAGGGCCGACTCGACATCATATAACAACAACAACAACATGCATTACCCTGGCTTGCCAGATCTTACTGGGGTTGTACTGCACTGCTCAGCAAGCCAGAGAAATCCATGCAGAGAAAGACTGGTAAAGTGGGCAATGCTTCCTGGGACATGTGACATTACTTGGAGTGAAGACTCCAACTAACTCATGGTAACCCTATATGTGTCGTAGTAGAATTGTGCTCCCTAGAATTTTCTTTCCTTTTTATTGTTTGAGAAATTAAAAAAAAAAAAAAAAAAAAAAAACATTTCAAAATGTTTTTACTCTAGTTAGTAAAATTATTTTTAAATACTTTACTCTAGTTAGTGACTTCCCTTCCCTTCCCTACCCATCTCATCAAAGAATATTTCTTTTTTTGGGAAATGCTCTTCTTGACTTTCTACAATAAAAGTCCCATATAGTATTTGTCCTTTTGTGATTGGTTGACTTCAGTCAGCACAAGGGCCTCTAAGTTCATCCATATTATGAGATATTTCACAGATTCGTCATTGTTCTTTAACGTTGTGTACATAATACTCTATTGTGTGTTGTTGTTGTTGTTGTTATGTGCTGTCGAGTCGGCCCCAACTCATAGCGACCCCTCCTTGGATTTCCGAGGCAGTATCACTACGGAAGTAGGATTGCCCAACCTTCCTTCCGAGGAGTGGCTGCTATTGTGTGTACATATCCTAATTTTTTGATCCATTCCTCTGTTGATGGGCATTTAAGTTGTTTCCATCTTCTATTGTGAGTAGTGTCACAGTGAAGATGAACAAGCATACTTATGTTCATACCACAGCTCTTATTTCTCTAGGATATATTCCTAGTGGTGAAATTGCTGGATCATATGTTATTTCTATATCCAGCTTTTTAAGGAAGTGCCATAGTTTTCCACAGTAGTTGCACCATTTTACAGTTCTACTAGTAGTGTATTAGAGTTCCAGTCTCTTCATACCCCTACCAGCCTTTGTTGTTTTCTGTTTCCTTGAACTTTGCTATTAGAGTTGGGATGAGATGATATGTCATTGTTGCTTTGATTTGTATCTTTCTAATGGTTAATAATTGTTAGCATTTCTTTGTGTGTTTTTAGCTGTCCAAATGTCTTCCTTGATGAATTTTCTGTTCATGTCTTCTACCCATTTTTAATTGGATTATTGACTTTTTTTTTGTTAAGGTGTTAAAGTTTTCTATAAATTTTACATATTTGCCCCTTCTTGATATCCTGTTGCCAATTTTATTTTTTTCCCCAGTCTGTGGGCTCTCTTTTCACTCTTTTAGTGAAATCTTTTGATATGCATGAGTTTCTAATTTTTAGGAAGTCTCAGCCATATGCTTTGTCCTCTGGTGTTTATGAATTTTTATTTATATTCGATAGTATTTATACCTTGTGTTAGGGTTCCAAAGTTTGTACTTACTTTTTCTTTGATGATCGTTATGGTATTAGGTTTTACCATAAAGAAACAGGACTCATACCTCACACCATATACAAAAACAAACTCAAGACTTGAATCCAGCTTGAGTTTATTTTTTGTATATGGTGTGAGGTATGAGTCCTGTTTCTTCCAATACAATATTGAATAGGAGTGGTGATAAAGGTCATCCTTATCTGGTACCCATTCATAAGGGAAACCTTTCAGTCTCTTCCCACTGAGGATAATGCCAGGAAGACATTTTTGAAGTTTAAAGAGGAATAGGATTTCCTAGTTATTATGCAAATCTACAGGACTAGGTTTCTCCTTTTAACACTGTGAATCCATATGTTCCATAGTAGTTCTTTGCTTTATGCCTCTCTTTCCTTCCTCAACTGTGGTCCACAAAGGCAGCAACCACATCTATTTTCTTTTCCAATGTATCCTGATTTTCTAGTATAATGATTAATAGAAAAGAAGTACTCAAAATGAATTTATTGAATGAATGAGTGGATGAATGAATAAATGGGTAGATGAAGGAGAATAACACAAATACTAAGTGGCAAGACTCCAATCATTGTACTTTATCTCACATAATCCTCAGAAGAATCTGGCCTCTGGTCTGCCTGCCCATTGATCTCCCCATTTTCAGGGTGATACCTGCAGAGGGGCTTGTTTCTGGGTTTTGCTAATGAGAGATGGGGATTTGCAAATAATTCTTAGAGTAGTTATTCATTTTAGTGTTCATTCTTGTCAATAAATGCCTGCTTTGAGCTACTGTCCAAACACACAGGCAGAGTGGCTCATATTTGGGGCTACATATTTTGGATCTCACATTTCATGTTCCAATAGACACATATGAGAATGTAGGTCATTCAGGAAACACAGATGTGGGACCTAATGTGTGCTATTGGATTAATACAGACTAAAATTACTCAGTGATATCATCAAGGTGTCTGGATCAGGGCTCCGAATTATTTGAAATTTATAGTCTTGTCCTTGATTCCAAACAAAACCAACTGTAACTATAGAAGAAGGAATTGTGTTGGTCAGAGAAAACAAAGTGCTGAATTGGAATAGGAAAATCCAAATGGCATGGACCAAAATTAAAACCAAACCCATCATTGTTGAGTCAATTTTGACTCATAGCAACCCTATAGGACAGAATAGAACTGCCCCAGAAGGTTTTCAAGGGTGTAATCTTTACAAAAGTAGACTAACATGTCCTTCTTCTGCAGAGCAGCTGTTGAATTTGCAGCCAAACACTTTAACCACTGTGCCATCATGGCTCCTCAATGGCATGGAAATTACTTTTTTTTTTTTTTAAAACAACTGGTACTTAAATGGTTTGCTGTTAATACAGAAAAGTTAAACATGGGCTCAACGAATCAGAGGAAATAGAAAAAAGCACTTATTATTTCTCATACGTACTCATTTTCATACTCTACTCTGTTTCAGAGTTGCTGTGTCATGGTTGTGGGATTCTGAATGCTAGGATCATGACTTTTTCATCTCTGTATGCCAAGCACATTCATTTATTTGACATACTATCTATTAAATGATTACTGAGTGAAAAGTACTGTGGTAGGCTCTGGGAATACAATGCCTAAACAGAAGTTGTTATGGTCTCTGTTCTCATGACATTTATAGATATACATCAAATAATTACCCATGTGGATATGAAATCATGACTGAGGCAAGAAGTATAGAAATGGAGGGGTATGTGCTATAACGGCATAAGAAGAGGACTTGATCTTGCCTTGGGGGCCAATAAGAGTGCCCCTGTGTAAGTAACAATTGAACTACAATATGGAGGATGATGAGTAGAAATTGTCCAAACCAAAGGGGAATACAAGAGGAAAATAGAAGCATGGACAAAACATGCAAAGGCATTGGGGATCATAGAACATCCTCCTGTTTGGCTTAAACATACAGCGAGAGAGTGTTGTGCAAGGTGATGCTGGAGGAATACGAAGAAGTCAGCAGATACAGACAGTCATTGAAGGTTGTGTTCATCATTTTGCCCTTTATTGTAGAAGTAATGGAAAACCACAAAAGTGATTTGTGTGTTGTGAGAGAAGATAATGATTTACATTTTGTAAATATCATTCTTGTTACATTTTGCATAATGGATTGTTGTTGTTGTTGTTATGTGCCGTCGAGTTGGCCCCGACTCATAGAGACCCCTCCTTGGGTTTCCGAGGCAGTATCACTACGGAAGTAGGATTGCCCAACCTTCCTTCCGAGGAGTGGCTGGTGGTTTGAACCACCAGCCGTCTGGTTAGCAGGCAAGTGTCTTAGCCACTATGCTACCAGAGCTCCCGCAGAATGGATTAGGGGTGAGCAAAACTGTAAGGAGTAAGCTTGTTGGGAGGTTACTGCAGTAGTTCATGTGGGAAATAGTAATGGCTTGGAACTCAGTGGTAGTGATTGTAATGAACAAACTAATAAAGTTGAGGGTTGTCACAAGTAATGTCATAGATTCTCCATTATTTCAGCAGAATCTGAATATAACGTCAACTGATGGTCAGCACAAAAAGCTCTTTGGGAGAGTTGAAAATATTGTTTGTCTTCAAATTCATGCTTGCTAGCCAATTCTCTTTCGGTTTAGGTGTAGTCATGCCCTGGAATGGGAGCTAGAATAGTTTTTTTTTTTTTTTTTTAAATGGTATCATTCCTGGCAATCCAATAATCTGTACTCTTTACCTGGTGTCTTTTCAGGGTCTAATACAGGATTTTAAAAATACATCACTCATCTTCCTTATCCATCAACAAGATCATACAGAACCCTACTTATGTTTTCTACTGGATCCTGCCCATGATTGTTTTCTGCTGGAAAAAACTAGGGATTGTAGAGAAGTTTTGATGAGACTATAGACTGACTCATTGAATTCAAGAAACACACACTTCATGAATAGCACTATGACTTTCTCTCAAGATCCACCACTCAAATCCTCTGAGCATAGGATGTCATCTATAGCTGCCATGCAAACATGTTTTAAGATACAGTAATTTATTTCTAAAAGTAGAGGTCCTTGGAGATCATCTAATATGTCTTTTTCATTTTATACATGAGGAGATTGAGGTAGAGGGAATCTGAATACATTTTCAAAAGTAATTTAGTTAGGAATAGGGACTGAGCCAACACTTGAACACAGATATTTACGATAATCTTTCTGGTTTGGTCTCAGCAACATAGTAGTGAAGGGCTGACCTGAACTTTGCCCCCAGTTTACAACTCATTGAAGCCTTTGGAAAACAGATACATAACCCTGCTCACTACTCTGTTTCTTTGATGCTGTCTTCTTTTGTGCAAAGATAATCTGGGAACAGGTCCACTTCAGGGTACACTTTACTGAGGAATTTAGAGTGAGGGGTGCAGAAACGAAGAAATCTTATCCCTTACAGAAGCATTCTCATACTTTAAATAACATTTGTAACTGAACTGAAAGATTCCTAGAAATAATCTTTTCTTGATATGTGGAAGGATATACTGAAGGTGGTAAATTACCAAATTCTAGACATGTGTTAGCCTGACTTGATTTTTCTACACACTGTGAAATGCATCTGCTTTCATCTTCATTATACTATAGAAACATTTATTTTTAAGTTATCTGTTTGGGCTTTGGCTCTGCACTGAGCCAAAAGATAATCCATACTGCAAATGCCATAGTCTCCATATTAATGATTAATGGTTACATAGTGATTTACAGTGTAAAACTGCATTCACATACCTTTTAACTATCCTGTGGGCTAGTAAGTGAAAGAGTCAAGTCTTCTTACCTCCCAATTCCTGCACTACCTGACTGCCTTCAGAGATAACAGCATGAACATAGGCAGAATCAAAACAATAGGTCCAAAAGAGTTGTAGACAGATGCAAAATGGAATGCAGTCCAGATATAGAGACTTGCCAGATGTGATCTAGGGTAAAAACAATGATATATACAAGATGTTAGGATGGCTTACACATGAAGGTCAAAGAACCAGTGGATGTTTCTATTCCTGGGAAGACAGTTCTAAGGAAACCTCTGACTTATATTAACATGCAACCTAGTCCTTCTGAGCAGCCAAGTGCCAAGGAATTTCCCACACTCCTCAAAGAGAGGAGAATGTTGGAAGAGAAAACATGGCAGTTGGAAACAGACCACAGACTCCAAGAGAACTGGAGTTTTCTTAGGAATCCCCTGGCTTCAACGCATGGAGAAGTATCCAGTCTTATTTGGCACTCGGATAGACGCCTCTTTGGGTAAGGCTCACAAGAGAAGGAATGGTGTGGTAGTTAAGTTTGTGTGTCAACTTGACTGGGCCTAGTTGATGGCTGGGCAGCTGGATGTAGTATTCCCCATGATGAGACTGGTAATCAACTTCATGGTGGAATCTACTGTGAGCAGCTGAGTAGCTGCCTTA
>NW_006921808.1:4011239-4038527 GCF_000298275.1 Orycteropus afer afer
ATGATAAAAAACCAACAAAAACTTTGGAGGTAAATTAAATACAAATCAGTTCTTCTGAGAAACAAAAGCCAAGGACAGGGATTATCCATCCCAACTAGTCATGATTCTTATCTCCAGAGTTCCCTCTTTTCTTCCCTCTGTCCTAGCTCTTTCACAGGGATCACCACCTTAGACACACTGAGGCTCTACCTCTTATGATGTAGATTGTTAAGTGTCATTGTCCAGAAGAAAAATTCAGATGAGTAGAGTTAGACTTTTTCTAAAGAGGTATTATTAGAACATATTAATGGAGAAACACAGAATGTAATAAAAAACAGAAAAAAATAGTAAATGGTACAATTTCCTGAATATTGTCATATCCTAAGGTGACTCAGGTCAAGCCCTGTGTATGTAGTGGCTGAGAGAATTCTCTTCCAAGGTCTTTGACTGCAGTAAGTGTATTGACCAAGTGCTCCAGCTTCTGCACTGCAAAATCCACTGTGGTATTTGCACTGAGGCAATGTTTGCAGTGGGTTGCTCTCAGCCAGAGACTAGGCATGGCAGGCCCATTCTCAGGAAGGATTCCCTGGGTGATGTGAAAGGTTAACATGCATGAATGCTAACTAAAAGCATGGAGGTTCTAGTTCATGAAGATATGCACCAGAAGAAAGGCCTGGTGATCTACTTTTGAAAAATCAGCTATTGAATACCTTATGGAATACAATGCTGGTGGTCCTGGAAAATGATACAACCACTGTGGAAATCAGTATGTGATTCCTTAAAACGTTGGAAATAGAAATACCATTTGATCCAGCAATCTCATTACTAGGTATATATCCTAAAGAAGTGAGAGGTGTGACACAAATAGATATATTCACACCTATGTTCATTGCAGCACTATTCACAATAGCAAAGAGATGGAAATGGCCTAAGTACCCATCAACTGAGGAATGGATAAACAAACTGTGGTACATACACACAGTGGAAAACTATGCAACCCTAAAGATTAATGTTGTATCTACAAAACACCACATAATGTGGATGAAGTTGAAGGACATTATACTAAGTAATAAAAGTCAGTCATAGAAGGACAAATATTGTATACTTCACTATTTTAAAAAGTCAAGAAAATCTTTATACACAGAAGGAAACTATCTTCATTGGTTACCAGGATGGGAGGGGAGGAAAGGGAAAACTTCCTGATAGGTTGGGGAAAAATAAATAAATAAACACACACACACACACACACATACCAAAGATTATTAGTGGTTACAGTGGTAGGAAGGAGGAGGAAAGGGAAAGCTTTTATTTGGTGGGGATTGAGTTTATGCTAATGGTGGTGGAATATTTTGGCAAAGAATTGCAACAATGGTGGCACAACATGAAAGATGTCATCAATGTCCCTGAGTGTAAATGTGGAAGTTATGTTGCTAAGTGTCTTGTTTGTGTTTTTATCACAAAAAAAGTTTTTTAAAAAAAAAAAAAAAAAGAAAGAAAGAAAGAAAGAAAACTTTATGGAACACAGTTCTACTCTGACACACATGAGATCAAGTGGCTTTTATTCTTGGCAGAGGTGGATTTTGAAGCCCTGCCAAACTGTGGTTAGAACTATGCCACAGTTCCAGTGCTTCTATCTATCCCTTCCTCCTTCTTGTGCTTTCACCATCATGAAGATCAAAATGGATGGCATCTTCATGCTTTTCCAAACTCTCCCACCCTCATTTTCTCTCATAGGTGTTTCTCCTAAGAATTTTTGTGTATTTAGTCCTGTGTGATATCTGGTTTTTGAGGTACTCAGAATAATAATGTATTGCTGGGATCACAGAGGTAATTGGGCATGTAAGGAAATGTTTTACCCTGTATGTAACCCTTTCTGATTTTAGGCTATAAGACATTTGACCACTAACAAGAAGGTTGTTTTCAAACCCACCAACCACTCTGTGGAAGGAAAACTGGACAATCTACTTCCATAGTGATACAGCCTCAGAAACCTGAGGTGGGGTTGCTATGCGTCAGAACTGACTTGATGGCAGTGAGTTTTTATGTACAATTATGGCAATAGTATTTGAAACCAATTAAGAATAGTTTTATATTCTTAATTGATGCCAATTTGAAAAGAAAGGAGTCTAAATAAGTGAGAATGGTCCTGAACATTAAGGAAGGACTTGACTAACATTTTGAATTACTTCCTAAGATGGGTCATTGCCAGGACCTTCAGAGTATTCTATACCTACCTGGAGTAATTTTGATAGCAAGGGATACCAAGAACTCCATATCAGGAGGAAGGGGACAGACCCAAATGAACTTGAGAGGAACTGGTAAAAAATGAACTAGGTTGTTTCCTTCATCCTCTATTCCTTTTTGAAGGGACTTGTGGGCAAAATCATCAGAGCTAAATATCTTAGAGCTTCAACCCTAGAGAGTGACCATAATGATTCCCCTATAAGCAAATGTAATGTAAGGCCTGGCTGGTATTAATTGACATGACTCCCCTATATTGTTGTCTCATTTGCATGCAAGCCACTTTTGACCCCTACTACAGATGCCAGGTGATGTGAACCATTATAGCAATTCTTGGATGTCTTTCTTAAGAATGTAAGTGTTCTCATGCTCTGTAATTCTCTGACTATGCAGAATCCTTCCCAGCCATAAAGGGGTTTGGTGTATAAGGAGCAGTCCTTTGGGATTCTGAATCATTTTTCTGCATTTGGCTGACCATTATGGCCTGATTTCTCTGCTGCTATGTTGTTGACAGCAATAAATTTAGAAGCTTAACTATTAATTTTTGTGATTTAGTTCACTGATTAGGATCTTTTTATGAGACATTATACATAACAAATTCAGTTTAGATAAAAGCTAAAGTTATGAAACTCCACATTCTTCCCACAAGGTCATTTATGTAACAGGCATGAGTTGTGCTCCTACTCTTTACCAGGCATTGGAGGCCCAGGATAACAAGGTGACTAAGATAAGTCACTGTCCTTGAGTACTACACACAGGGAAACACAGTCATGAAAACACATCAATACACATTATGTGCTACCTATGTGATCTATTGCATAAATAACCCCATGGATGCATAAAGATGAAAGAACCTAGGTCAGCTAAGTTTCACAGAGGAAGTGACATCTGAATTAGATTTTTTTTTTTTTTTTCAATTCCATTTGCTGGTGCCAGTTTTGGCAGAAAATAAGATGAATGGGGTCATGTAGAAGGATACAGGTGAGGGGATAATTTTAAAAATCCTTTAACTTGCAGTGTTAAGAAAATAACAGCACTTTGTAATCTAAGAGGCAATATTCAAACCATGTTGCTGATTTGGTTTTTGCATTTTAAATGTCAGAAATATGACAGATGCTGTGGTGAGATATAGGCTTTTAATAATCCCACAAGTTTCTAAATGTCCATGTCAAATAGAGTCAAGTGGGTAAAAATTTTTGTTATTTTTATGTTTGGGGCTTTACACATTTTCAGAGACTCCTGTCCTATTTACTGCAAAATAGAGTTGAAACTTTTAGGTTTATTAGTTTGCGAAAACATGACAAATAACATAAACATTTTCTTTATGCCCTTTAGGATTAGTGTTTGTTTGTTTATTTTTTTAATTGTGATTTGGATGAAAGTTTACAGAGAAAATTCACTTTCCATACAGCAGCTCACATACACTTTGTCTCATGACATTGAATGCAATTTCCCCAAATTCAATAGCTCTCTTCCCACTTCCTCCCCATAGCCACCTCTTCCCATGTCCTTCCCTCTCATGCACTCCTGCCCCCTGAACTGTCTCTATGTGCATACACAATCCTTCTATTCTCCCATGGTTGATCTCTCCAAGGAGTGTATCTACCTAATATAAATGTTCAGCTCATATGCCTGTCTTTTGTTTGGTTGGAAGCCACAGGAGTGGGTTCAATTCCAGACCGGAAGCACAGCTAGAGGCCATAGTGTGAGTGGTTCCAGGAGGCTCTATCAGACCAGCAAAACTGGTCTCCCCCCCCTTTTTTTTTAATGATTTTGAGTTTTGTTGGTTGATGGTGATAGCTGGGCACCATCTAGTTCTTGCTTGGACAAATTGCTTCTTCCACTAGCATTGCTTGTAGAAACAAGCAATGTGAAGTCTTTGACAACTTAAATATTTTCTCCATTTATCATGATGCTGCTTATATGTCCAGTTGTGAGGATTTTTGTTTCTTTATATTGAGATGTAATCCATCCTGCAAACTGTATTCTTCAATCTTCATCAGTAAGTGCCTCAAGACATCCTCATTTTCAGCAAGCAAATTTGTGTCATCAGTGTATTGTAGATTGTTAATGATTCTTCTTCCAATCTTGATGCCATGTTCTTCATATAGTCCAGCTTTTTGGATTATTTGCTCAGCATACAGACTGAATAAGTATGGGGAAAGGATTCAACCCTGACACACTCCCTTCTTGATTTTAAACCATGCAGTGTCCCATTTTTCTGTTCGAACAGCCTCCTGGTCAATGTACAGGTTGCTCATGAGCACAATCAAGTGCTCTGGAATTCCCATTCTTCTCAATGTCATCCACAATTTGTTATGATCTACACAATCAAATGCCTTTGTATAGTCTGTAAAGGACAAGTAAACATCTTTTTGGTATTCTTTGTTTTGAGCCAGGATCTTTCTGGTATTCTTTGCTTTGACAGCAGATATGATATCCTTTGTTCTATGTCCTCTTCTGAATCCATCTTGTACCTCTGGAAGTTCTCTGTCAGTATACTGTGGCAACCACTTTGAAATTATCTTTCGTTAAGATCTTACTTGCATGTGATATTAATGATATTGTTCTATAATTTTCACATTCTGTGAGATCACCTTTCTTTTGAATGGGTACAATTATGGATCTCTACCACATGTGGCAAAACCTCACAGGTCACGAAATGAAGTGGCATGAAAGGATTAATGGTTTTCTTTTTTATTTAAGGAACGGTGGCCTGGCCTACACCCCACATATTCTGTGAGAGCAACACCTGATGCCTTTGTTCTGCTTTATTTATTTATATATTTGTGCATGATTACATCATTAGTCTTGGAATCCGTACAATCAGCTTATTCTCTACAGAGTTAAAGTTTTACTCCTCTATGTGCTCAAGGATAACAGGTGGTCATTAGAACAATCACAGAAATCTCCTCAGGAATAAGGAGTGTAAAATGATAAATATTTACTAGGACACAGTGACCTAAAGTATGAAATATCCCAAAAAGATAAAAACATGGACTACTGAAATAACATCTACTTTTAATACTTGATGTTTTGCCAATTAAGCATTTAACAGTGAGAGAGACCTTGCCATCTCTTAAAGCAAACATTCAACCACAAGAGAGGCTTTGCCATCTCTTAACTGTAATTAGAACATGCAATCATGTTCTCCTGGGGGTCTTTTCCTTGGTCTCCCACATTCCCTCCCTTTTTTATTTTTTAAATATTGTAAATGTACCTCAGTAGTCAAAGACTGAATTACTTGACATATTAGTTTCGGAACCCAAAGAATAACAATTAATACAATTAAAATCATTATAACGTATGGTAAAAAGTAGTATAAAAATATAGGGATACATTAAGTTTCTTAAATTCATTAAGTATAGTGTTTACAACTTGGTTGGGGTTGCTAAAGGGGCAGGAAGGTCACATCTTCTGACCTCCTCTAACCACACAAGAGGAAAACAGAATCACTATCAGTAGCCCAAGACCCGTTACTGTGAGGCCAGACATTTTACCTCCCTCCAGCTCTTTCACCAACCCTGACACCAATCATTCTTCCCACAGCACTCACCACCTCTCTGCTGGGTTCAACAATTCACTGCAGTGGCCACACAGAACTCACAGTTTATGAGGTTTTTTTAGGGAAGCACCAGGCTACACTTCAAGTTCAGGAAAAACTCTCAGTCTCTCTCAGCCAGCCATCTCTCAGCCAACAGTTTCTCACGGTCTCTTTCCCAGCAGTATGTGGCCCTTGGTGTTTCTCTCAGCAATGTGTGTCTCTTGTGTCTCTTTCCCAGCAATGTGTGTCTCTCAGGAGCACATGTCTCTTTCAGCAGCATGTCCTTCTTAGCCAACAATCAGAGAAAGTTCTGCCTCTAGGAGGCCTCCTTTTGAGCCTGGCAGAGTGGCTAAGCTAGCCAATCATAGCATCATAATTCTAAGCACCTGAGAGAGAGCAACCTTCCCAGACCATTGCTTTGTGCCACTCCCAACAGAAATACCCCAGGTGGATAACTTTTACAATCAGGAACTCCTCAGTTGCTCCCAGCAAATTTCACCACAGCATTTACAAAGACTTATGGTTAGAAAAGCCATACCAGGTAATTTACTACACCGCAGGTCATCCCTTGGCTTTCTAGCCATTATATTTAAAAAAATTAACATCCCCTTCACCATCAGTTTAAGATTAACCACACCCATGAAAACGTGTAAACCAGCCACTTCATGCTTTTATCTTCCCTCATTTTAAATAGTCAATTTCTAATTTGCCCATCCCTATCAAACCAGTACTCTGAGGAGACAAGCATGGTCCTTTCTCCCTGGAGAATCTTCTGTTTTGCTTGGAAACTTCAGGCATCTGGATCCATAAACAAGCAAGGTCTAGCCCAGCGTAGGCCATCAAATTGCAGAAATTTAACACCAGCTCAGTGTCAAACATCTTCCTCTTTGTTTTGTTGGGTTCTGGTCAGCTCAGTCCTAGCCATCCCAGTTAGGTCATGGGTACCAGCTGCCAAGTTTGAGAGTCACACTCTTCCCTTCACTTCAGACCAGCCAGCACCTTTTCTCACATCTTCAGACCTCAGGGACTATTTCAATGTCCGTAGGCTCACACTTCATTGTACTTCAGACCAGCCAGTGCTTCCTCCCATTCCCAGCCTCTGTGGCCTAGGTTAAAGAGTACCAAATGCAGCCCATTTCTTCTTTGCTGAACTTCCCCCATTTCCACTCAAGTGGACCCAGGTGGTCACAAGCAAGTAACATACAAGTTTACTACTCACTGGCTTCCTTTAACTTTCAGTCCTGGAAGGGGTTTCTCTCATGGACCATGACTTTCTTGTCTTGATGCACCCAAAACTAGTCTGTTTGCTCAAAATTCAAAGAGTCAAACAGTCATTTTTTTTTTTTTTTTTCATCTTCAGGTCCTTATTCAAGTGCAAATTTTCTGTTCCTTCAGTAGTACTGGGTGGGGCTCAGGTTTTCTACCTGACACACTACTCTACACACAGGGTTTGAAACAAAAGCCTGTGTTTCTTCTTGGCAAATTCTATTTCCCTTTTTAACATATCCAATCAAGAATTGGCTGAGGGTGGACTTACACACTCTCTGTTATCCACATACCCCATGATCATTTCTAATATACAAGGAGGTAAGAGTACATTCAATAGCCATAGTACATACATAATCCAAAACACAAAATCCTTTTAAAGACATCCCAGGTTCATCTCTTCACCTTGATTACTGTCCCATTCTGTGCATATAGCCTTAGGCCTTTGGCTGGGTGTAACCAAAAGCCCTTGCCTCTGGATCAATTATCTCCTCCTTCTAATGCAGTTTTAGCAAGCATATACCAATCCTCAGAAGGAAGGTTGGGCAATGTACTTCTGTAGTGATACTGCCTCAGAAACCCAAGGAGGATCGCTATGAGTTGGGTCTGACTCAAGGGCAAATAGCAACAACAACATACCAATCATAAAGACACAAAACTTTTTGAGCAATGGTTTCTATTAAGGTTTTGACAAATGGTGCTATTGGTCCATAGGTAACAGCAACTTGTTTCACATCTTTGAGTTTTAAAAAGAAAATGCTTTATATCCTCACATCAGTTGATTAGTCTGCTGATCTATGTATTCTGTTAAGTGAAAAACATGTTTTAATTCTAATATATTGTCCTCATCCATGGCCCTTGTCTTTTGCACCATAGCTTGTGTAGGTGATAAAGGAAGCACAGCAGATGATAAACAGTTAACTTGCTTCCCTGAGGGAAAAGGTTAAAAGGTGGAGGAGAGCAAGTGCTGGCAAGCATGGTTGCAGCTGAAACAGTTGATTTAAAAACGGATTTAAAGAAGGTTTTGCCTGACTTAAAAATGGATTTAAGGAAGGATATAACTTCTCTTCCTTAAGTTCTGAGGGTTCAGTTTCTAACTTCTGTGTAACTATTTTTACTTGTAATTTTAACTCTTTTAATTTTGAGTATGTATCTACATTTTTCTCCTTCCCTACTTTAGGATCTATGCCCACACTTATTCCCTTATCTAATTCTAAACACAGTTTTAAGATAATCCAAATTATCCAAAATACACACTCTGGAAAATCCTTCAGCCCACTTTCTTTTAAATGCTCATTCATTTATTGACCAATGGTTTTCCAAAGTCTTAAATCAATGGCTCCTTGCAGAGGAAACCAAGGACAACAGTGATCTACACATTGCAAAAATTCTTCTAACTCTTTTAGACAGTGAAAAACCTCTAACTTGACCTAATGTTTTAAGAACAGAAATATAACTATCCCTTTCATGAAATTCTGCATTCCCCATGTCAGCGTGGCTTAAAAACAATTTATTTGATTCACCCACACTCACCCTTTTTCTGTTATGGAGCTCCACTTTCCTTCAAGTGGGGTGTCCTCTCAAGTGCTGCTGTCACTCCACTCTGGGTCCCTGTTCAGGCACCAATTCCCACATCTGGCAAAACTGCACAGGTCACGAAATGAAGCAGCATGAAAGGATTAATGGCTTTCTTTTTTATTTAAGGAATGGGGGCCAGGCGGATGCCCTGCATATTCTGTAAGAGCGATGCCTGATACCTTTGTTCTACTTTATTTATATGTTTGTACATGATTACAACATTAGTCTTGGAATCCATACAATCAGCTTAGTCTCTACAGAGTTGAAGTTTTACTCTTCTATGTGCTCAAGGACAATAGGTGGTCATTAAAACAATCACAGAAATCTCCTCAGGAATAAGGAGTGTAAAACGATAAATGTTTACTAGGACACAATGACCCAAAGTATGAAACATCCCAATAAGATAAAAACATGGACTACTGGAATAATATCTACTTTTAATACTTGATGTTTTGCCAATTAAGCATTTAACAGTGAGAGAGACTTTGCCATCTCTTAAAGCAAACATTCAACTACAAGAGAGGTCTTGCCATCTCTTAACTGTAACTAGAACATGTGCCTTGCAATCATGTTCTCCTGGGGGTCTTTTTCTTGGTCTCTAACAGATCTCTTTCAGTCAGTTGGCCAGGTAACTGTTTTGCAAACCTCTTGGCATAAACAAGTGAGTGCCTCCGGTGGGGCATGCGATGTTGAAATATCTCAATGGGTATTGTTTCAATTCCTGGAGCCTTGTTCTTCACCAATTCCTTCAGTGCATCTTCGACTTCTTCCTTCTGTACCATTGGTTCTTGAAGATATGGAACCTCCTGAAATGGAGGAAGATCTACCAGTTCTTTTTGGTACAGTGAGTGTGTGTGTATTCTTTCCATCTTCTTTTGATGTTTCCTGCATCATTCAATATTTTGCCCATAGAATCTTTCAATATTGCAAGTCAAGGCTTAAATTTTGTCAGTTCTTTCAACTTGAGAAAAGCCAAGTGTGTTCTTCCACTTTGTTTTTCTCAGCCCAAGTCTTTGCACATTTCATTATAGTAATTGGCTTGGTCAGCTCCAGCTGCTCTTTGAAATTTTCTGTTAAGCTCTTTTATCTTGTCATTTCTTCCATTTGCTTTAGCTATCCTCCTCTGCAGGCCAAGTTTCAGAGTCTCTTCTGTCATCCATTTTGATATTTTCTTCTTTTCTCATCTTTTTAGTGGCATCTTGCTTTCTTCATGGATGATGCTCTTGATGTCATCCCACAATTCTTCTGGTTTTCGGTCATTGGTGTTCAATGCATCAAATCTATTCTTTAGATGGTTTCTAAATTCAGGAGGGATATATTCAAGATCATATTTTGTCTCTCATGGACTTTTTTTTAACCATCTTTAACTTCAAGTTGAACTTGCATATGAGTGATTGATCTGTTCCACAATCAGCTCCTGGCCTGGTTTTGGCTGAAGATATTGAGCTTTTCCATTGCCTCTTGCCACAGATGTAGTCAATCTGACTCCTCTGTATTCCATCTGGTGAAGTTTGTGTGTATATCTTCTGTTTCTGCCATTGAAAAAAGGTATTTACAATGCAAAAGTCATTGGTCTTGCAAAATCCTATCATGTGAATTCCAGCATCATTTCTGTCACCAAATTTTCCAGCTACCAGTGATCCTTCTTTTGTTTTTGCATTCAAGTCACAGTCACCAGTGATAGTTAATACATCCTTATTGCATGTTTGGTCAATTTCAGACTGCAGAAGCTGAGAAAAATCTTCAATTTCCTCATCTTTGGCTTTGGTAGTTGGTGCAAAAATTTGAATAATAGTCATATTAACTGGTCTTCCTTGTAGGTGTATGGATATTATCCTATCACTGACAGCATTGTACTTAAGGACAGGTCTTGAAGTATCCTTTGTGTTGATGAATGCCACACCATTCCTCTTCAATTTGTCATTCCCAGCATAGTAGACCGTCTGGTGGTCTGATTCAAAATAGTCAAAACCAGTCCATTTCAGTTCACTAATGCCTAGGATATCAATATGTCCTCCATTTCATTTTTGACAACTTCCAACTTTCCTAGATTCATGCTTTGTACATTCCAAGTTCTGATTATTAATGGATGTTTGCAGCTATTTCTCCTCAGTTTGAGTCCTACCATGTCAGCAAATGGAGGGCTCAATAGTTTTACCTTATCCATATCATTAAGGTTGCCTCTACTCTGATGATGCAGCTCTTTCCTGTTCCTATTTTGAAAGCCTCCAACCTACATGCTTGTCCTCCTACACTGTATTGGATAATGTTTACAGGCTATTCATAAAGTTGCCCAGTAATGTATCAGACAGTGTTTCTCTGCTATTCATAAGGTTTTCCCTGGCCAATTTTTTGGGAAGTTGATGGCCTCCTCCTTCTTCCTAATCTGTCTCAGTCTGTAAACTGTTGAAACCTGTGCACCTTGTGCAACCCTACTGTGTTTGAGGCACTGGTGGCACAGCCTCAAGCCTCACAGCAACATTCCACCATAGTAGGACAAACTGACAGACACCTTTTTCTCCCTTAGCTGTTCAAAACCTCTCCACCCTCCCCACCCTCCTCACCCTCCATTTACATAGATCCCTGCATCTTTCCTGCCTCTTGGGAGAACTGTGGCCTGGGTCCCTGGCCTGACCTGGATCCCTTCCTCTGCTTCCTCATCCTGTCCTGGTCACCCCCTGGCTTTTTCTCTGTTTTCCCCAGCTTTCCTGCTGCTTAGGTGTGCCATGGCTTGGGCCCTGCACCTTACCTGGATCTCTGCCTCTGCTTCCTTACTCTAAGAGTAACAAGGATTCTAAGAGTAACAAGGGAAATATTGCATCTTTCCAGTTGTTTGTGTCCTGAGTGTCTTTGTGGTTTCCAGCTAGTAGAACCTATTTCTAAGTCCCTGGATCTGGGAGAATGCTGTCACTTTAAATACCCCAAATTGTTGAATCACTTGTAAACATTCAAAATGGCTGCACCCTCCAGACTGGCAAAAGTCCACAGCTCTGCCTCCTTCCTCTTTGCTCCTTCCCCTTTTATTCAGCAGGCACCAGTGCAGTCCTCCATGCAGTCCTTGGCTAAAACAGAAACCAAACTCACTGCCGTCAAGTCAGATCCAATTCATAGTGACCCCTCCTTGGATTTTGAAGGCAGTATCACTACAGAAGTAGATGGCCCAATCTTCATTCTGAGCAGCTCCTTGCTAGCAGGGCTGATTTTTAGATTAATTTTTAGGTCCTTACACCACTTGTCAATATCCAAGCTCTCCATGCCATTGAATTGCTGACAGACCACGGCTCGGTACATCTCTTTTTTCAGTGTTCTTTACCAGTTGGGGTTTAGTCCACTTCTATATCCTTTCCTTCAAAGCTCTGGACTCCAGGATTATCTTCTGTCTCTGTGTTAATTGGTTTCCCTTTTCTTTTTTGAATAGAATCTGTGCAGTCTGTCTGCCTATTTCACCATCTTACAGGAACCTGCTTGTAGGATTAGTTTTAATTGTAGGATATGCACAAATTTCAAATTAAAGCAATATTGGATTGTTTGAAAATTAGTTCATGGATGTTGTTGTTTAACTTCATTCACTTAACAACTATTAATTGAGTACCTAGTACAAGTCAAACACTGTTCCAAGACTTTTGATATAACAGTGAATAAAATAGACTAAGATTATGACTCTTATGAAGTATATATACTAATGGGTTATTTCAGATGATATGAGCAAACATAGCATATAATAAAATTCATAGTACGTTAGAAAGGAAGAAATAGAAGAAAAATCACAGGAGGGTAGAGGGTGATTGAGATACTTGAGGAAGATGGTTACAATTTTAAACAGGGCAGTCTGGGTTGGTCTCATTGAAAAGGTCACACCGAATAGGCATTTGAAAGAAATGAGGAAGTTTACCATGAGGATATTTGCAAGGCAAAGCATTCCAGGAAGTAGGATTACCTAGTGCAAAGACCCAGACATCTGTGTGTACATGTACTATTCAAAGAACAGAGAAGAAGCAAGGTAGCTAAAGCAGATTGAGTAAATGTGAAGAAAACAGTCTGAGGAGAGGTCAGAGAAGTAATAGAGGGATCCAATTAAATATGCTTTGAAGTAAACTGTAAGGAATTTGGCTTTCCTCTGAATTAAATGGGGAGTTCATTCAGATGTTTAAGCAGAAAAGAAACCCACTCCTGAAGGATAGAATCAAGGAGACTAATTAGTAGACTACGGCCATAATCCAAGTAAAAGATGATGGTGGCTAGGGAAGAGAAATAGCAGTGGAAATGATAAGTGTTTGATCATGGCTATGGGATGAAATCAGAGTCCCCAGGATTCCAGGTTGGAGAAAGAACAGATGCAAGGAGGACTCGAATTTTTTGGCCTGAGCAAATGTAAGGATAAAGTTGCTATCAACAGAGATGAGAAAGCTATGGTGGGTGGCATACTCTTTTGGGGGAGGGGCTAGAGTTTACTTTTAGATGTGTTGAAATTGTTATGTCTATCACACATGTTCTCAGAAGGAAGGTTCGGCAATCTACTTCTGTAGTGATACCACCTTGGAAACCGAAGAAGGAGTCACTATGAGTCAGATCAAACTCGGTAGCAGTGAGTTTTGATCATACATGTTGAGTTATAGTTGTTGTTAGGTGCCTTTAAGTTGATTCTGACTCACAGTGACCAACAGACAATACAACAAAACACTTTCCAGTCCTACATCCTACACCATCCTCACAATCATTGCCATGCCTCTAAGCCCATTATCACAGACGTTTTGACATCCATCTCATGGAAGGTCTTTCTCTTTTTTGCTGACCTTCTACTTTACTAAGCACAATATCCTGATCCTTTTTTACAGCATGGCTAAAGAGGTGAAGTCTGGCCATTTTCACCTCTAAGGAGCATTCACTCTGTACTTCCTCCAAGATAGATTTGTTCATTCTTCTGGTAGTTCACAGTACGTTCAATATTTTTCACTAACAACACAATTCAAATGCATCGATTCTTCTGTGGTCTTCCTTATTAATTGTCCAGCATACATACAAGGCTACTCAAAATTACATGGCTTGGGTCAAGAGAACCTTAATATTCAAAGAGATATCTCTACTCTTTAACACTTTATAGAGGTCTTTTGCAGCAGATTTGCCCAATGAAATATGTTATATGATCTCTTAACTACTGCTTCCATGGGCACTGCTTTTGGATCCAAACCAAACGAAATCTTTGACAACTTCAATCTTTTCTCCATTTGTCATGATATTACTCATTGGTCTAGTTGTGAAAATTTTTGTTTTCTCTATGTTGAAGTGTAATCCATACTGAAAGCTGTATAGTCTTTGATTTTCATCAGTAAGTGCTTCAAGTCTTCTTTGCTTTCAGTGAGTAAAGCTGTGCCCTTTGCACATCACAAGCTTTTAGTGAATCTTCCTCCAAACTTAATACTACATTCTTCTTCACATATCCCAGCTTCTCAGATTATTTGCTCAGCATATAGATTCAGTAAGTGTGGTAAAAGAATATAACTCTGATGCACACCCTTCCTGATTTTAAAACATGCAGTACTCTCTTGTTCTGTTTGAAATTCTGCTTTTTTGTCTATGTGCAGGTTCCTCTTGAGCACAATTATATGTTCTGAAATTCCCACTTTTCTCAGTGTTATCCGTAATTTGTTATAATCAACAGAGTCAAATGCCTTTGCAAAGTCAATGAAACACAGGTAAACATATTTTTGATATTCTTTGCTTTCAGTCAAGTTCTATCTGACATCAGCAATGATATCCCTCATTCTGTGCCCTCTTCTGGATCTATGTACTGTTGCAACATTTTTCAATTACCTTTAGCAAAATTTTATTTGTGTGTGGTATTAATGATATTGTTCAATAATTTTTGTGTTCTATTAAATCACCTTTCTTTGGAATGGGCACAAATCTGGATTTCTTCCTGTCAGTTGGCCAAGTACCTGTCTTCTAAATTTCTTAGCATAGGCTCCAGTGCTTCATCTATTAGCTGAAACATCCCAATGAGTATTCCATCGATCCCCAGAACCTTGCTTTTCACCAGTTCCTTCAGTGCAGCTTGGAATTCTTCCTTCAATACCATCAATCCTTGATCATATGCTACTTTCTGAAATGATTGAACATTGAATGTTCTTTTTCATGCAGTGACCCTGCTTGTTCCTTCCATCTTTTTTTGATGCTTCCTGCATCGTTCAATACATTGCCCATAGAATATTTCAATATTGCAACTCGAGGGTTCAATTTTTCTTCAGTTTTTTAAGCCTGAGAAATGCTGAGTATGTTGTTCCCTTTTGATTTTCTAACTCCAGGTCTTTGCACATTTCATTATAATACTTTGTCTTCTTGAGCTGCCCTTTGAAATCTTCTTTTCAGTTCTTTTACTTCATCATTTCTTCCATTTGCTTTAGTTTGATTTCAGAGACTCTTCTGACTTCAATTTTACTCTTTTATTCCTTTCCTGTCTTCTTAATGACCTTTTGATTTCTTCATATATGAAGTCCTTGATGTCATCCCATACCTTATTTGGTCTTTGGTCATTTATGTTCAATGACTCAAAGCTGTTCTTTAAATAGTCACTAAATTTAGGTGATATATACTCAAGGTTATATTTCAGCTCTTGTAGACTTGTTTTAATTTTCTTCAGCTTCAATTTAAACTTGCATATGAACAATTTATGGTATTTTCCAGAATTAGCCTGCCCCTGGCCCTGTTCTGACTGATGGTATTGAGCTTTTCAATTGTCTCTTTTCACAGATGTAATTAATTTGTTTCCTGTGTATTCCATCTGGTGAAGTCAATGTTTATGTTAAAAAAGACATTTCAATGAATAACCTGTTGATCTTGTAAAAATCTGTCATGCACCTGGCTACCAATGCCAACCACTCAAAAAGTGATCAAAATTGGAGATCTTGGATTGAGTTGGAGCAAAACATGGAAAAAAACTCAAAATCATAAAAATACCAGGTTTACTGGTCTAATGAGACTGGTGAGACCCCTGAGACTATGGGCCATGTCACCCTTCTGGCCTGGAACTGAACTCATTCTCTTGGCTTAACTCTCAGCCAAATAAGAGACAGGACTGAATACCTACACCAAGGAGATGCATTTCTCAGAACAATCAACCATGGAAGATAAGAATGGCAGCATTTGTAAAGGAGAAAGGTAGGGAGGCAGGAATACATAGGCAATAAGAACACAGGGAAGGAATAGCCACAAGGAGGAAGTAGGATGAGAGCTTTTATACTACAGGGAATGTAACCAGTGTCACAAAGCAAAATGTGTGTGAACTATTGAATGTAAAACAAACCCAATTTGTAGCATTTCACTGAAATCACAATAAAAATTTACAAAAATATTCTATCATGCAATCTCCAGTATCATTTACATCACCAAGGCCAGATTTTCCAACTATTGATGCTTTCTCTGGTTAGAGGAAAATATCTTGAATTTGTTGTTGTATAGATGATATTTAAAACAATGATATTGAATAAGATGGTAAAGAAAGGAAATTCAGAATGTGAAAACAAAGACAGACATTACCCCTCTTATGGGAACTTAAACATTCAAAGAGGTCAGAGATGAGGAGAAATCAGTCAAGGAGCCTACAAATGAAAAATTGACAAGACAGGAAAATCAAGACATCATGGTACTTGGAAGTCATTGAAAAAGTTTACAAATAAAATGGAGTGATCAACAATTTCATGTTATCAAGAAGTCAGTTAAAGTAAGAATTCAAATAGACTATAAATAAGAAATTTTTTCAAAGAGTTTTGCTACAAAGGAAAGCAAAGATATGGGACAGTGGCTGACAGAGGAAATGGGGCCTGGGAAAGTTTTGTTTTTATCATTGGAGAATTATGTATACTTGGGATGTCCTACCTCCTCCTACCACCCAATCAGGTGGTCAGGATGTATGACCATGGCAATGATCTCCAACACTCCCTTCCTGACCTACCCAATGTGTTGGACTGGGTTCTCTAGAGGAGCAAAACCAGTAAAGATTATATGGAGAGAGAAAGAAAGAGAAATTTATCTTAGGAAAATGGATCACACACTTATGTTTTTATGTGCCATCGAGTCAGACCCGACTCATAACGACCCCTCCTTAGGTTTCTAAGGCAGTATCACTACAGAAATAGATTGCCCCATCTTCCTTCTGACGAGTGGCTGGTGGATTTGAACTGCCAGCCTTCTGGTTAGCAGTCAAGTGCCTTAGCCACTATGCTACACACACATATAGAAGCTGGTAAGTCCCAAATTCTTGGATCAAACATCAAGCTGGAGTCTTTTCCTGTCTCACACAACTGCAGGGGCTGATGAGCTCAAGGTTGGCAGGCAGTATACTGGCTGTTCTGTTGACTCCAATGAATGATGGATCCAAGATCTCCAGGCAGAATGGTGGATTGCTCACTCACAGACAGTTGTAGGCAGCACAACAGAATCCTGATCCGCAGAAGAGTGTCTCTTTTCCCAGGATGTCCATAAATATACTGGAAGCAGGCCTCACCACTAGGGAAACTCCCTTTCAATGAATTGGGTGTTCAAAACATACACATCTGATCCCATCATTGGAACAACCCACATCACAATTGCTTAAACCATGCAGAACTGTGGTCCATCCAAGTTGACACACAGCTCCAACTATCACAGTCCACCCCTTGTCAACTTGGCAGTTGTACACATCTTCTTAACCATACATAATCTCTAAATAAGGACAATTATAAATTCATATTTGCACTTAACATGATATGCTAACACATGTACAAACAAAACACATTAACCTTATTAACATTTCACAGTTCATAACAGAAGGAAAAAAAATATCTGATGCACATATACAGTGAAGAAATATAACAAGCATAGTCCTTCTTTCTGCATCTGGTCACATGGTCATAGCTGATATTCAAAAATAACTTCTTCCACCACCCATTCTGTATTTCCCTTGACCTCAGCAACCACCTCAGCTGGTTGTGGTTCTTTGCCTGGTGGGATGATCCAAACCTTCATTTCTAAAGGGTCTGGGCCATTAGTAGTCATATCAGAATTGGGTTGCTGTAATTTTTCACTGACTTTAATCACAGGGCATGGTAGTATTAAGAGACGTCCTAAAGAATCTCCTGTATTCCAGGCATATTTTTCTTTACCTCCATTATGTAATGTCAATCCAATTTCCCCTTGGTAATCAGGACCTATCACACCACATAGTACAGTAATGCCCTTTGCCAGAAAGACAAGGAGGCCACATGTTCCGACCTCCTCTAACTCCACAAATGGAAGACAGAGTCACCATCAATAACCCAAGGCCTATTCCTATAAGGCCAGATATGCTGCCTCCCTCCAGCCCATTCACCACCCGTTCCTCCCAAACCACCCACCACCTCTCTCCTGGGTTCTATAATTCACTGCAGTAACCACACAGAACTCACAGATTATGGGGTTTATTAGGGAAGCAGTGGGCTACAATTCAAGTTCAGGAAAAATTCTCAGTCTCTATCCCAGCCCACCATCTCTCAGCCAAGTCTCTCACAGTCTCTCCCCCAGCAGTGCACGTCCCTCGGTGTTTTACTCAGTAATGCATGTCTCTTGCATCTCTTTCCCAGCAGCACATGTCTCTTTCAGGAGCTCCAGTGTCTTTCAGCAGCATGTCTTCCTCAACCAGCAGTCAGAGAGAGACTTCTGCCTCTGGGAGGCCTCCTTTTGAGCCCAGCAGAGTGGCCAAACTAACCCATCATAACATCAGAATTCTAAACACCTGAGAGAGAGCAGGAAGCTCTCAGAACATTGCTTTGTATTATGCCCAACAGATATACCCCAGGTGGATAACTTTTACAATCAGGAGCTCCTCAATTGCTCACAGTAAATTTGACCACAGAGTTAACAAAGACTTATGGGTAGATAAGCCACACTAAGTAATTTACTGCACTGCACCCTTCTTTATCTATTGATCCGGATGCATGAGGAAGCCAAATTGACTGGATGGCATTCTTAACTTCCAGTTCAATGCAATCAATATTGTGTCTCCAGGTTGGTGTGCTCCTCCTTTTGGGACTAAGATCTCCAGACCCACAAAGCATAGGGTAGCAGGGACAGAGAGCAAACATTTTTTGAGTGGATCACTAGTGGTAATAGTGAGTGGTACCACTCCTATTTCCACCCCTTGGTTCCTGGACCCACGAATCCTGGTTATTGGAGTAACAGCACCATATATTGGATACTAGTTTAGAGCATATACAGCCACCTGGAGAATAATGCCCCAACTCTTCAAGGTTTTGCCACGTAGCTGGCAACGTAATTGTGTTTTCAGTAGGCCATTCCATTGTTCTATCAAGGCAGCTGCTTCAGGATGATGGGGAATATAGTAAGACCAGTGAATTCCCTGAGCATAGCCCCATTGCCGCATTTCATTTCCTGTGAAGTGAGTCCCTTGATCTGAAGCAATGATGTGTAGGATACCATGACAGTGGATAAGGCATTCTGTAAGTCCACAGATGGTAATTTTGGCAGAAGCATTGTGGGCAGGGAAGATATATCCAGAATAAGTATCTATTCCAATAAGAACAAAACATTGTCCTTTCCGTGATGGAAGTGGTCCAATGTAATCAACCTGCCACCAGGTGGCTGGGTGATCACCCCAAGGAATGGTTCTATATTGCAGACTCAGTGTTGGTCTCTGTTGCTGGCAGATAGAGCACTCAGCAGTGGTGGTAGCCAAATCAGCCTTGGTAAGTGGGAGTCCATGTTGCTGAGCCCATGCATAACCTCCATCCCTGCCACCATGGCCACTTTATTCATGAGCCCATTGAGCAATGACAGGAGTAGCTATGGATATAGGATGGCTGGTTTCCATTGAACATGTCATCCTATCCACCTGATTATTAAAATCCTCCTCCACCGAGATCACCTTTTGGTGGGCATTCACATGAGACACAAATGACTTTACTTTTTTGGCCCATTCAGAGAGATCTATCCACATACCACTTTCCCATGCATCCATGTCACCAATTTTCCAATTATGTTCCTTTCAAGTCCCAGACCATCTGGCCAAGCCATTAGCCACAGCCCATGAATCCGTATAAAATCTCACATCTGGCCATTTCTTATTCCATGCAAAGTGAACAGCCATATGCACAGCTCAAATTCTGCCCATTGGGAGGATTTCCTTTCACCACTGTGCTTCAGTGAAGTCCCAGAAAGGGGCAGCAGTGCCGCTGCTGTGCACTTTTGAGTGGTGCCTGCATATCGTGCAGGACCATCTGTAAAACAAGCATGAGTGTTCTCTTCCTCAGTCAACTGATCATAAGGAACTTCTCATGAAACCATAGATGCAGACTGGGAGAGGGAAGGTAATTTGACTGGAGTGGAGACCATAGGCATTTGGGGCACTTCCTCATACAACTTACTTGTGCCTTCAGGTCCTGCTTGAGTCCTATCTCTGATATACCACTTCCATTTAATGGTGGAGCACTACTGTGCACATCTAACTTTATGACTCCTTGGGTCAGACAACGCTAGTTCATGATGAGAAGATCAGGCCTCATAATGACTTGGTGGCCCATGGTTAGGCATTCAGTCTCTACTAAAGCCCAGTAACAAGCCAAAAGCTCTTTCTCAAAAGGAGATTAGTTATATGAAGAGGATGGCAGAGCTTTGTTCCAAAATCCCAAGCATCTGCATTGTGATTCACCAATAAGGACCTGCCAAAGACTCCAAACAGCATCTCTATCTACTACAGACACTTCAAGCACCGTTGGATCAACTGGATCATATGACCCAAGTGGCAGAGCAACCTGCATGGTAGCCTGAACCTGTTGCAGAGCCTTCTGTTGTTCTGGGCCTCACTCAAAACTAGTAGCTTTTCTAGTCACTTTATAAATAGGCCACAGCAACACACCAAATGAGGAATATGTTGACTCCAAAATCCAAAAGAGGCCCACCAGACATTGTGCCTCACTTTTAGTTGTGGGGGAAGCAAGATACAATAACTTATATCCTTCACTTTAGTAAGAATATCTCAACATGTCCCACACCATTGGACCCCTAGAAATTTCACTGAGGTGGAAGGTGCCTGAATTTTTGTTAGGTTATTTTCCTAACCTCTAACACGTATATGTTCCACCAATAAGTTTAGAGTCATCGATACTTCTTCCTTACTAGGTCCAATCAGTATAATGTCATCAATATAATGGACTATTGTGATGTCTTGTGGAAGGGAAAGTCAATCAAGATCCCTACAGACTAAATTATGACATAGTGCTGGGGAATTGATATACCCTTGAGGAAGCACTGTGCAAGTATATTGTTAGCCTTGCCACCTGAAGGCAAATTGCTTCTGATGGTCCTTTGAAATTGGTATTGAGAAAAAGGCATTGACCAGATCAATAGCTACATACCATGTACCAGGGATGTACTAATTTGCTCAAGCAATGAAACCATGTCATGAACAGCAGCTGCAATTGGATGCACCACATGATTAAGTTCACAATAATCTACTAACACTCTCCAAGATCCACCTGTTTTTTTCACAGGCCAAATGGACAAAATAAATGGGGATGTGGTAGGAATCACCCACCCTGCATCCTTCAAGTCCTTGATGGTGGCAGTATATCTATTCCAATTATTCATTCTTGAACTGGGGTAATCGCTACAGGATGGATTCAGGGACTCACTGGACCCACCAAGAGATGCACCTTAGCTAAGACTCTATCAATAACTTGACCTCCATATGCCCTCACTCTGACTGGTGGGCCACAATTATACTTTGGATCTGTGGACTTAGTGTCAGTTTAGAGCTAGTGTCCAGTAATCTCTAAAAATTAGGATTATTTCCTTTTCCCCAATGAATAGTCACTATCATAAAAGGCCTCAAATCCCTTTGGGGAAGGCTGGGAGAAAGACTGACATTATAAATTTTTGGCAATGTAGTGGGGTCTTTCCTCAAAGGAACCCAGACTCCCCTTCATTCAAGGGGTTGTGGGTCTGTAAACTGACTCAAGTCTGGGAATATATTGAGAGGCCATGATTCTGTATTCTGGTGATTCAATCTAGGCTGCTTTTTTTGTGACCTAGAATTCTTCTGTCTATATAGATCAAGTAAATATTTAGTAGGTTTGTCATGTATTTCAGTGCTAGGAACACTATGCAGAAGTAGCCAATGCCATAATTCCACATGAGTCAGAGTATTCTTGTGGTGGTTATGTTTGTGTGTCAACTTGGCTAGGCCTGGTTGAGTGGCTGGGCAGCTTGATGTAGTATTTCCCATGATGAGAGTGGTAATCAACTCCATGGTGGAATCTACTGTGAGCAGCTGAGTAGCTGCCTTTTTGTATGTGGTCTGCTTCCTGTGTATAAGAAGCTTTGAGAATGGTCTCTAGCCTATGGCATGCTTGGGCCCTGGGTGTAGCCGTGTCATTGCTCAGCAACCTGCTATGCTCTGCTGACCTTGAGACTTACAGTGAACTTAAGTTAATGGTCTGCTGTGTGGTTTGGTAACATCAGGACTGTGCCTTTTTACTTGTCAACCTTGGGGCTTCTCAGCCTCAGCAGCTAATAGCTGTCTGAGTAAAGAAATGCCTCTAGCTCCAGTGGGCCAGGAGCAGGAGGCAGAGCTGGACCCCAAGTTTGAGGGGCTTTTACCCAGCCCCTAGAACCTGGCACTTTGAATTTGGACTTAAAGCCTTCAAATTGTAAGAATAAGCTCCTGTTTGTTAAGGCCATCCCATTTGTGGTATATTCTTGTCAGAGCAGTACTAGGTAACCAGGACAATTTTTATTACTGTTCTGAGTCTGCTGTCCATTATGGTAACCATGCCCACCTTGCCTTTGTCGATTAACTGTTGCCTCTTGACCCCTACTACCATTAGGTGAAATCAGCCCCATTGTAATTAAGTGTCTTAGTTCAATTAGGGCAGTTCACCCTGTCAAATCTGGCTTACATAAAATAGCAATCACAGCAGTCTTCAAGATGCTGGGGTTCCCTTCACAAATTCATTCCTCACCCTATTAGTGAAAGGCGTGTTTTCTGGACTCTCCATTTCTGGCTCTAGGGGTCTAATCTGATAAATCCATTTGAACAGGCCAATTTCACTAATTTTAATGTTGCCAACTAAGCCTAAGCCTCTGTCAACTGTTGCCAACTAAGCCTCTGTATACCTTCTTCTGCATTATACCAAGGCAGGTCTGGTACCTCAACTTGACTCAAGGTAGGCCACTGAATAATCCATGCTTCAGTAAGCCAACCAAATAAACTATTAGTTCATTTTGTAACCTCTAGAGGTGAAACATTGAATGCTTAGGGGGCCTAAATCAATAAATTCAGACTGATCCAATCTTACATTCCTTGCACCATTATCCCAAACCCTCAGTAGCCATGCCCATGTATATTGTCTAGCATCAACAATGGGTGATTAGGGCAGTTCCTGGGAACATTCAGCAATGTCTTCCATGGCCTCTACCTCAGGCAATGACCCAGCAGGAACAGTTGGGTTAATTCAATCAAACCAAGGTGGAAGGGATAATGGTTTTACAGTAATCCTTTCAGATGGGAGGGATTCAACAGAATTTATAAGCTCCATATTCCTGATTTTCCTGACTCTCTGCTCATATGTTCCCATTCCAGGTTTCAGGATCCCATTTTTTCCCAATCAATGCTCTCACTTAAGCTTCAGACACCATTCTGGGTTGACAATTTAATTGGCATTATAATTCAGGCACCCTTACAGTTAGACTCTGGGTTTGGTTTTTGGCAATATCGGTTCTCTTACTAGAAGAAATAATGCTTACTTTCAGAATACAACTGAAAACATTGAGGTCTTTTATGCGGTGCTTAAGCTGTGACTCAGCAGACCTGAAATCATCTTGCTCTTTACCACTTTGTCTAATGTAAGTAGGACCAACCAACCATCTTCCTTATATTCCTCATGCTGACAAAATTTCAGAAAAGTGTCACATATACCATCACCCAGAGCTCACTTCTCAAAAGTACTCAATCTATTGGTGGTGCTATTTTGCATATTAATATTGCCAACTCATGCCATGGATTAACAGAGCCCTCTTTATGAATGGAGGCAGGGTCACCAGTGTCTTTACAATTAATCAAATTGGAGAAACAATTTAGAAAGCCCAGCCTTATGATTTTGTCTCTCTAGAACCACTCCCAGTACAAAAGTGTTAGACTGGGTTCTCTAGAGAAGCAAAACCTGTAAAACTTATAGAGAGAGAGAGAGAAAGAGAAATTTATCTTAGGAAAATGGCTCACACACTTGTAGGACCTAGCAAGTCCCAAGTTCTTGGATCAAACATCAAGCTAGAGGCTTTTCCTGACTCATGCAGATACAGGGGCTGACGAGCTCAAAGTTGACAGGGAGTATACTGGCTGTTGACGCAAACAAATGATGAATCCAAGATCTCCAGGCCAAATGGTGGATTGTTTGCTCATGGACAGTTGTAGGGAGCACAACAGAATCCCAATCCACAGGAGAATGTCTCTTTTCCCGGATGTCCATAAATATACTGGAAGCAGGCTATACCCTAAGGAAACTCCCTTTCAATGGCTTGGCTGCTCAAAACATATACATCTGATCTCATCATGGGAACAACCCACATCACAATTTCTTAAACCACACAGAATTGTGGTCCAGCCAATTTGACACACAGCTCCAACTATCACACTCAAGGCCTCTTTTCTAAATTTGGCAGTGTTGGCAATATTGTTTAGTGTTTAAACTGAGATTGTTCTGAAAATCCAAAAATGCTTCCTATGGCTACTTTCAATTAAACTTTTTCCATTGGTATAAGTCAGAAGTTCCAATCTCATTTCTAGGCAGAAATGATAAAATACAACAAATATGTCTGCTGATGGGAATAATTCAGTAGAAAGTGAAAATTTAATGACATAGGTGAACAAAGTGAGAATTAGTGTATCAAGGTCTTGAGTGGGAAAAGATAAGATCTATGTAAAGAGGGAAAATTGAATTTACATAGAAACATGAATAATATATGTATGATGACATGTGGGTAGGCTTTTAAATGAGCTAAGACATAAACAAAAAAATTTCATGACAAGAAGGCCTTATTTTTAGCACAGAACTCTTGACCATATGTCAACCCAAATCACTGCAATGTAACTAAAGAAGAACGATGTTGTTGTTGTTGTTGTGTGCCTTTGAGTTGGACCTGACTCATAGCAACCCCTCCTTGGGTTTCTGAGGCAGTATCACTATGGAAGTAGATTGCCCAACCTTCCTTCTGAGGAGTGGCTGGTGGATTTGAACCATCAGCCTTCTGGTTAACAGTCAAGTACCTTAGGGACTATGCTCCCAAAGCTCCCAAGGCAGAAAGATAGTGCTGTTGAAGTACAAGTCTCTATGAATTTATGTCTAAGGCATAAAGAGAAGTCCAAGACTGGAAGGGACTCATTGTCTTCTCAGAATAACCAGCATCAAAATGGAAGTTGAAATAATTTAAACCAAATGACTTGATTTAAAAATGAAGATGTTGGTGTCTTTAAAGCAGGTTGATTTAACCAGTTTCATATAGCAACTTATGGGAGAATCAAATACAGAAATGAAGTCTAGGTACTCCTAGGCCAAAGTGCTTTTCTCTACACCATCATTTCTCTTATTCAGAGCTTGCTATGTTGTTGTTGTTGTTATGTGCCATCAAGTCAGACCTGACTCATAGTGACCCCTCCTTGGGTTTCCGAGGCAGTATCACTACAGAAGTAGATTACCCAACCTTCCTTCTGAGGAGTGGCTGGTGGGCTTGAACTGCCAGCCTTCTGGTTAGCCATCAAGTGCCTTAGGCACTACGCTACCAGAGCTTTCTATAGACTATACCAAAGAACGGTCTATACTCATACATACATTCATATATACATTCATAAATACATTCTTATGTACCTGTTCAGTGTAGGACATCAGATGTTCTTATTTTCAAAAACTCACCCAGTGTGCTTAATATCTAGTATTGAGAAAAAACTGTCATAGAGTAAACATTATGGTCCTGACTCATTTTATATTTTATTTAATTATTATATCTATTATCACTACTAAAAATATGTCTTTATCTTGTGTCCATAACCTTAGAGTCTACTACATGAGAGCAGAAATTATTTCTTCCTGGGAGCTTCACAAAAGTGAACGTGCATGGCCTCTCAGAAGGAACAGCAGGAATCAGTATACCAGAACTCTGTTCACTTTCATGGAATTACCTGCCTTTGTGACCTTGGGTGATGTTTTGGTTATCTAGTGCCACTCTAATAGAAAATACCACAAATGGGATGGCTTTAACAAGCAAGAGTTTACTCTCTTACAGTTTTGGAGGCTACAAGTTTGAGTTCAAAGTACCAAGCTCTAGGGTTTCCATGAAAGCTTGAGCTTCAGCCCTGCCTCTTGCTTCCAGCATGCTTAAGCTGGAGACTTTCTCCACTCAGGCAGGTGCTGGCTGCTGAGGCTGACAAACCCAAGGTTGACAAGCAAAAAGGCAGAATCTTGATATTACCAAACCACACAGCAGGCCATTGATTCAAGTCTATTAAGAGTCCTAAGATCAGCAGACAACATGGCGGCCTGCTGAATAGCAATTCTTCTACATGCAGGATTCAAGCATGCCAAAAGCTAGAGAACTTCCTCAAAGTTGCTTCTTATATAATGGGAGCAGACCACATCCCCTAAAGCAGCTACTAAGCTGCTCTGGTAGATTCCACCATGGGGTTAATTGCCAATCTCAACATGGAGAATAACTATATCCAGCTGCCCAGTCACTCAAAACCAGGACCAGCCAAGATGAACCATAACCTTAACTACCACAGATGGTTTACTGGACTTTTCATAGCCTCAAATTCTCCCTTTAGAAGGGAGGCTGCACCAGATGATCCCTTAAGTTGCTTTCCAGATCTGGTGCTTTGTAGTTCTAATGAGCACTCAGAAAATGGCTACAAATTGTGATGAATCTTTTGCTTTGAAGCCTGATGTCTGGCCCATTTTAGCCTGTGTTCATAATCTCACTGCTCCATAGGAGTAAATGCTAACATGTTTTCCCTCTGGAGGTGTGTCCTCTCAGCTGTATGTTAAGAGTTTCTACATGGCGACTTTTACCAAGCATTGTTCATGGGGCTGCTCGGTCCTCAGCAAGCAGTGACTGAATTGGGTGTTCTCTTTCCTGATTTGTACCCTGTGAAGCAAAGGGGAAAACAAGCCACAAAGTTCATATCAATAGTCACAGAGGGTTAAAGGAAAGGTGAGAAAAAGTCCCAGAGTGCAGGGGCAAAAAAGAAAATATCACAAAAGTCAGATGCCAGCTGGGTTGAGAGGGAAGAAAGTGGGTGAGTGGAAACACTATGAAGTCTATAGATAAGGATGGAGAAATATGATCCAGTCTGGAGGAAAGCAGCCCTATAATGATGTTATCTTTGAAGGCAAGCACAAAATACCTTCTCTTGCCTTCACCTCAAGACAGGTTGCACCTATTGATTGAACTGTGCTTTAGGGTCTAGAAAAATTTTACTGGTTATGTGGTTAGGGTGATGACATTAGTGTCTTTTGCAGCACCTGTTATCTCTTATTTTATCAGGAATGGGTAACACTATCTCCTTGTTTCTTCCACTGGCCACTCTTTCCTTCCCATTCCTGCCTTGCCACACACACAGTGATGCTAGATGCTAGGGCCTTTATCTCAGGTTCATTTATATG